>NC_137224.1:424821-427321 GCF_949987685.1 Ammodytes marinus | reverse complement strand
ATTCACTGATTTTGACCAAAAGTGATTTTGACAACAAGCGTTCTCCAGAATCACTGACTACACCTTTACATTAATATGAATACTAGCTATAAATACATTTAATAGCAATACTTTACTATCTAAACTTGCTGGGGTTTTTTTTACCTACTTTTCCATTTTCCAAGTTATTTTGACAACAAGCGTTCTCCAGAATCACTGACTCCATCTTAAAGGTGCAGTGTGTAATATGACATCATCAAGAAAGTTCTACAAAGTTCTAGAATGCAACGCTCCCTGGGTAATCCCAACCCTTTAGAATAATAACAGAAGCTACAGTGGCCTTCAAGGACAAGAACAATTCTACATTTTAAACAATGCACCTGATGACATTCCAACTATGACACTTTCAAGATGGCGGCACTAGGCCTTGGTCCAAGATATGCAGAAATATGGACATATATGAGACCCTTTCTAAGGGAAAAAAAATAATTCAAAATTTTTTTTCAGCTATTATGCACTAAAGTAAATGTACTTATGGATATTATAATTACTTTCTACAAAATCAGCTAGGAAATAAAACCCAAAATTCTACACACTGCAGGTTTAAGTTACCCGTTTATTATAATCTATATTATATAATAAAACATGCATCCTCAGTGACTGTGGTTATGAGCGTTACCTTGGTGAGGGCCTCCAGTTCAGCCAGCACTTCATCCTCATCCTCCTGAGACAGAGAGCCGCAAAGCATCTCGTCGATTTGCTGTGAAGAGACAAAGACACAATAACAGAGATTCAAGATGGAGATCATGGGCGACTGTGGCTCAGCTGGTTAAGAAAAGCGCTATATAAATCCAGCTTATAGACATGAGCAAAGACTTGAAAGACTCAAAATTAAGAGTTTTAAGAAATTAGCGAAGAAGAATTATTACAAATGTGCATAAATAAATAAATGGCCAAATTATCTAGTCTCTCCACATTTTTAAAAGGAAAAACGTTTTTTCTCACCCGTTGATACTCCACGGCGTCTTGAGTTTCGTCCATAATTCGTTCCACTTCTTCTATGGACATCACCTGAGGAAGGGATTTCATTTATAAATTGATTTAAAAGGTGCAGTGTGTAATATGACATCATCAAGAAAGTTCTACAAAGTTCTAGAATGTAACACTCCCTGGGTAACCCCAACCCTTTAGAATAATAACAGAAGCTACAGTGGCCTTCAAGGACAAGAACAATTCAAAATTTTAAACAATGCACCTGATGACATTCTAACTATGACACTTTCAAGATGGCGGCACTAGGCCTTGGTCCAAAATATGCAGAAATATGGACATATATGAGACCCTTTCTAAGGGAAAAAAAAATAATTCAAAAAAATATGTTCAGCTATTATGCACTAAATTAAATGTCCTTATGGATATTATAATTACTTTCTACAAAATCTGCTAGGAAATAAAACCCAAAATTCTACACACTGCAGGTTTAATTTGACTTAATTATCTTATGTGTCTGTCTGTCTGTCTGTCTGTCTGTCTGTCTGTCTGTCTGTCTGTCTGTCTGTCTGTCTGTCTGTCTGTCTGTCTGTCTGTCTGTCTGTCTGTCTATCGGTCTCTGTCTCCCTCTCTTTACTTCACACTTCCTCCCATACCATTGGCAAGAAAAAAGGCTTTTGCCGATTGTACCTTTAAATTGCCGATAGACAATTTTATCGTCAATCGACACAACACTAGTCACTAAAAAGTAGTAAATCCATCACCTATTTTTACTAATTCTAAATATTAAAATGTACTCAATTAGAAATGAGAACCATCTTAACACTCTGAACCCTAGGGCTATTTTGGCCGTTTTGGCCGTTTTGCATACTTTTGATCAATCCTTACTAAACTACAGTAAGAAATGTTTATCATGCCAAAGTTTGGTATCTTTTTGTTCAGAACACCCTAACCTACAGTATCTCACAAAAGTGAGTACACCCCTCATATTTCTTCAAATATTTCATTATATCTTTCCATGGGACAAAACTGAAGAAATGACACTTTGATATAATGTAAAGTAGTCAGTGTACAGCTTGTATAACAGTGTACATTTACTGTCGCCTCAAAATAACTCGACACACAGCCATTAATGTCTAAACTGAAGGCAACAAAAGTGAGTACACCCCTAAGAAAAAATTTCCAAATTGGGCCCAAAGTGTCAATATTTTGTGTGGCCACCATTATTTTCCAGCACTACCTTAACCCTCTTGGGCAAGGAGTTCACCAGAGCTTCACAGGTTGCCACTGGAATCCTCTTCCACCCATTCATGACAACATCACAGAGCTGGTGGATACTGGAGACCTTGCACTCCTCCATCTCCCGTTTTAAGAAGCCCCAAAGATGCTCAATAGGGTTTAGGTCTGGGGACATGCTTGGCCAGTCCATAACCTTTACCCTCAGCTTCTTTAGCAAGCCACTGGTCGTCTTGGAGGTGTGTTTGGGGTCGTTATCATGTTGCAATACTGCCCTGCAGCCCAGTTTAAGAAG
>NC_137224.1:412321-419821 GCF_949987685.1 Ammodytes marinus | reverse complement strand
GCCCTTTAAAACAACCACAGCCGAAACAAAGTGCTGTACATAATGCAGGTAAAACAATTTAAAAGCAAAACAACAATTTGAAATTCAGATAAAACAATTTAAACAAATAAAACTAATAAGCACAATGAATAAAATACACCATAGGACACTAAAACAAAATTAAGGTCTCATGCTGGGTTGAAAGCCAAGGAGTAAAAATGGGTTTTAAGACATATTACACATTGTTAATACACTATGTTTACTGCTATTTACACTCAGATAAACTATTGTTTTTTGTAGATTGTGTAGGCAAGCTGAAATACTTTCTGAGTTTTAGCTTGTTAGAGTTGGAGTCAGTGATTCTGGAGAACACTTGTTGTCAAAATCAGTGAATATCTCCTAACAATCCGCTGTACCCGTCTGTACTGTGTGTGTGTGTGTGTGTGTGTGTGTGTGTGTGTGTGTGTGTGTGTGTGTGTGTGTGTGTGTGTGTGTGTGTGTGTGTGTGTGTGTGTGTGTGTGTGTGTGGAAAAAAAGGTGATAATAATACCATAGATAGTATAATACACAGCCCAGGCTCTGTAAATGGGCATGTTGCTAGCTATGGTGGCCACTTTGTTGACATACCCTAGGCTTAGTATTATTACATCAGATTGTTAAGCACGCGACATCATGTGGACAGGTAGTGAATCACTGAATATTGACAAGAGGTTATTTTGACAACGAGCATTCTCCAGAATTACTGACTTTAGATTTAGAGGCTGCAGTTGTCAGTTTATTTACAGCTCCATAGTAGCACTAAAACACACCATTATAAATAAATATTTACTATACAAGCGACAGCCGACATTCATTATGTTGTAATGATAAAATCGGCAGACAGTCAACTGAGATCCGCTTTGGTTGAAAACGGTACATCTCAAATTGTCCTAAACAGTCCCGTAAAAGCGTCAATGAAGAGTATTAAAACTAATCAAAACACTACAAATTAAAACGTGTATTTTACCCATTAACATTCACGCCGAATTGAAGAGCGTGTTTCATTTAGTGATACAAGACTAAAATTATGTCGTTTTAAATTGAATATGTGCGATTACTGACACGTTTAAGTTGTTAAATTAGCGATTTTTTCCAATGGAATTCGGCGTGACGTAAGCAGCTAACTCACCAAAACCGCTTTGTCTTGTTCGGTGACTCGAGTTTGTTTCTTTTTTCCAAATATATTTCCCATTCTGACGTCGCATCCCAACTATAAAGGGTTAAAAATATGAAGATTGTCTTAATAACAGCTGTTTTACTGTATAACTTATTAGAGGCAACAACACTAGTGAAGCTACTCCACCATTATTGTGAAGTCATGTAAAAAAAAGTGTCCACACCCACATGAGGAAGTACGGCGGCCGCGAAGGGACAACAATCAAATGGATAAGATAAAATAGCGAAGGAACGAGCAACAAGCAGCCAGACATAATAGCATACTGTGGCCTCCGTTGAAGAATGTTAAAATAAAGCACAACGCTAGATTAGACTATCATTATATACCCAGTGTTGGGGGTTAGACCTAGTCATATTTTAATAGAGATACAAGTACTAAATTAACTTTTTAGCCATTTTTGTGTAGTTAAAGCTGCAGTGTGTAGAATTTTGGGTTTTATTTCCTAGCAGATTTTGTAGAAAGTAATTATAATATCCATAAGTACATTTAATATAGTGCATAATAGCTGAAAAAAAAGTTTTGAATTATTATTTTTTCCCTTAGAAAGGGTCTCATATGTCCATATTTCTGCATATTTTGGACCAAGGCCTAGTGCCGCCATCTTGAAAGTGTCATAGTTGGAATGTCATCAGGTGCATTGTTTAAAATTTAGAATTGTTCTTGTCCTTGAAGGCCACTGTAGCTTCTGTTATTATTCTAAAGGGTTGGGGTTACCCAGGGAGTGTTGCATTCTAGAACTTTGTAAAACTTTCTTGATGATGTCATATTACACACTGCACCTTTAACTACCAAAACTACAAACATTTTTGGGCCATAAAAAGAAAGGACTTTTTTATTTTAATGTGACCATTGCTTCTGTAATTGCACACACAGACACACGCACACACAGACACACAGACACACACACACACACACACACACACACACACACACACACACACACACACACACACACACACACACACACACACTCAGGGACTGTTTTATGGCGGACAGGGCGATTCACCTTCCATGAAGCTGGATTATCGGCTCGCATGTAAAAAATTGTATAAATAGTTTTATTTGGTTTTGATTTGCTATTAATTAACACATGATATTTAAAAAAAATAATTATAATTTCATAACACATGTACATTATCAATGTTTAATTTTTTAAGGCATAAAAATACACAAAACAGTCATTTTTGTATTAACATTTATTCATGAAAACGTTGTGTGTGTACTGACTGTATAGAGTTCAGTTATGACGATCAGGAAGTGAAATACACACTTTGCCAAACCACAAATCCTTTCAAAATAAAACCAGTGAACAGCTCATTTTACAAAGATTGCATAATAATAATAATAATAATAATAATAATAATAATATTTTTTAAGAAAGGTTATAAAAAAATACCAGTAATTTGTGCAATTTTAACATCACCAGGAGAAAAAAACTACACCACTTTTTTTCAAAAACAATCGCTTCAATAAATGCTCCAGTTTGGTGTATTTTTGTGGTAAATTTAAAATGTGTAGTCAGTGATTCTGGAGAACGCTTGTTGTCAAAATCAGTGAATATCTCCTCATGACCCACTACCTGTCTGTATTTAGGGGCGACTGTGGCTCAGTTGGTAAAGCGGGTCGGCCGATGATCAAAGGGTTGGAGGTTCGATCCCCGCCCTGCCACCTGTGTCATGGTTGTTGTGTCCTTGGGCAAGACACTTCACCCACCTTGCCTCGTGTGAATGTCGATAGTTAGCCTGCTATCAGTCAGTGCGTTTACATGCAGACTCATAATCGGGTAACTAAACGAATAAGACTTCAACAGGACTTTTAAACTGCATGTAAACACCTTTATC
The DNA here is from genome assembly GCF_949987685.1 of Ammodytes marinus. Taxonomy (NCBI): domain Eukaryota; kingdom Metazoa; phylum Chordata; class Actinopteri; order Uranoscopiformes; family Ammodytidae; genus Ammodytes; species Ammodytes marinus. Next base: position 416,785 of record NC_137224.1, on the reverse strand, counting down.
CGATCTACTTCGCACACAAATCGGCACGATAACGGACAAGAGATGTCGGATAAGAACACCTAGATAAGTCGTTCGTTGTCGGCATTCTCTCTGCATGTAAACAGGGATCGGACATCTCATATCGGACTTCTCGTTCTGTGCTTGTGTGCCTGCGCGTAATAGGCTACACCATGGGTTGTTGCCGGAAGAGAACCGGACGTGGCTCTTTCAACACTTGTTGAAAGCATGGTTGAAAGGGCTACAGCGCCACCTAGCATAGTGGAGACAGCCATGCATTGGACATTTATCCGATATCTTAAAGGCCATGTATACTCAGACAAGTGACACGGTCCGTTCGAGTGTCTTGTTCGATATATGTGATAACCCAATCTAGTTGTGCCATGTAACCGCACTGAGTGTGTGAATGGTAACGTGTAAATGGGAACAGGTCTCCCTTGGAAAAGAGTCTTCGGACTCAATGGGATTTACCTGTATAAATAAAGGTAAAAAAAAAAAAAAAAAAAAAAAAAAAAAATTGTGTGGTGAAAAGAAATCTGGTGTTAATACACAGCCTAGGCGCTGTAAACTGGTATGTAAACAAAAGGGGCCTAACCATAGCTATGGTAACATTGGGGCCAAAAGTAGCTTGCAACATGCCTGTTTAAAGAGCCTAGTCTGTGTATTTATTAACACTGGATTTTTTCTTTTTTCAGCACACACACAGCACAGACAGGTAGCGGATCATGAGGAGATATTCACTGATTTTGATTAAAAAAAAAAGTGATTTTGACTAGAAGCGTTCTCCAGAATCACTGACTCCACCTTTAATGCAGAGGCAGGGTGATTGGAGGGAACAAGGCTACATGTGCAAAAAAAAAAAGAAAACATATATATATATATATAATGTTGACAGAGTTTAAAGAAGGACACACCAGTGGACAGGACTTCAAGCATCAAACCAATTCATGTATCTATAGTTCAGTGCATTTCAGTGTTTTGGATATTGTGGTGAAATATCGTCTTAAGGGAGTGTTTGAACTGCTCCTACCAGACCATCGTACTTCATTTAGCCTGTTCCTACCAGACCATCGTACTTCATTTAGCCTGCTCCTACCAGACCATCGTACTTCATTTAGCCTGTTCCTACCAGACCATCGTACTTCATTTAGCCTGGTCCTACCAGACCATCGTACTTCATTTCATTTGTACAGAAGGTCTGGAATCGCTCAATTGACAAACGTTCACTCACTCGAAGGCGGGTGGGTGTCTGTTGAAGTTTAAAACTATTGGATCTGCCCAGTGCCACTCTGGATCTGCCAACCAATCGCATAACGTTTGGTCGTGACGTATATGTCATGCGCCGGCTTCTGACTACAACTGAAACTGGCGCACAACCTCAACGTCATTGTTCTCAGCCACTCCCTCTGTTCGCTGATTGGACAGCCACAACTCTACCGGAGAAAAACCTGCGAATATACCGCAGACCCAGACTGACTACTGAAGGGAAATGACAATTGAGCGGAAGTAGGAAGGCGGGCGGTGCCAGGCTATGTTTGAACTGGTGATGGGCTCAAATGTAGGCAGTTTACCTTCCAACTTAAAGCCCTACTTCACCGGTTGGAATATGAAGGTGTATTGAACTGTGACATCACAGAAAGAGAAATGTAGGGTTAGACAGACAATGAGACCATAAAACACTCTTTCTGCCTTTTCTCAGGCTAGGGTGATCCGATTTTAATTTTTTTTGCACATTTATACTTCACAGGATCTCCGAGTTCAATACACCTTCATATTCCAACCGGTGAAGTAGGTCTTTAAAGAGAGAATTGTAGACAAACATTTCCCTTTGAAAGTCAGTTTTATGAGCCAAATAAACAAAAACAAAATAATACATTTCAGTGTCTTTAAATTCCCTTTTGAACCACTTCTTAATCCCTTCAAACCTGACTTACAATTTATCGATTTGCAGAAAAGGTATTGCACCGAACAAACAAGAGTATGCAGGACACAGCTGCAGCTACACACTGTTATGTACAACACACACACACACACACAAGCATGCGAGCACACACACACACACACACACACACACACACACACACACACACACACACACACACACACACACACACACACACACACACACACACACACACACACACACACACACACACACACACACACACACACACACACACACACACACACACACACACACACACACACACACAGTAGACACAGGGTAAAAATGAAAAAGCAACTGTCTTCTTCATAACATTTTTGAGTTTAAAGGAAAACTGTAAAAAAAAAAAAAAATAACATTTGAGCCAAATCATTTTGGAGTTCTTAGTTTGCAGAACTCAAAACTTGAAGTTACAAATGGATGATAAGTTATCTCAACAGAAGATAATTAGTTGGCTCTAGACAGTTTTCCTTTCTAACTGCCTTGACATTTTGCCTAACTTTTACATTTTTACTGTGGAGATATACAACTGCGTTAATAATAAAAAGTGGCACCAAAGTGAAACAAGAAAAAACCCTTAAACGTACATTCAAAAATCTGTTATATAAAAAATAATAATAATCTTGACGTGGCGCGGGCTAATGTGTTTGTGCTACGTGTTCTGGTGTGTGTATATCCTACTCTACTACATTTCACAATGGGCGACTGTGTCTCAGGTGGTAGAGCGGGTCGGCCGATGATCGAATGGTTGGAGGTTCGATCCCCGCCCTGCCACCTGTGTCATGGTTGTTGTGTCCTTGGGCAAAGACACTTCACCCACCTTGCCTCGTGTGAATGTCGATAGTTAGCCTGATATCGCTGGTGTATGAATGTGTGTGTGATTGGTAACGTGGGAAAGGAAAACAGGTCTCCCTTGAAAAAGAGTCTCCGGTCTCAATGGGATTTACCTGTATACATAAAAGGTATACTAGGAAGGCCACAAAGAAAAATGTATCTGTTTGAATTCGCTATGTGTGTACGCTGACTAGATTAAATGTAGGACTGGACGTTAACATGTGCATGCTGGTGTTAAAAGGTGCTCCGAGGAACTTTCAGTTTGTGTTAATTCTATTGTGTTAATTCTAGCGCCCCCCTTTGGACAACAGCGATAGTGTTTTTTGTAGCTGTTGTTCCTGGGTGAGCGTATATACCCATGACAAAGGCATTAAGAAAAACTATATAAAAATAGCATTCTTTGCACTGATGGTCTCGTGTGTGTGCGTGTGTGTGTGAGATAGGAGGTTATGTGTGTGTGTGCGTGTGTGTGTGTGAGAGGAGGTTATGTGTGTGTATGTGTGGTTCGGAGATGTGCTTTGGTTCGATTGTGGATGGATCCCAGTTCTGGTAGTGCTTAAAACAAAAAAATTAAAAAAATATCACTACGGAAGCCCAGAGAGGACATGGAATCATACTTGTGTTTTCCTCTGTTTTCCTGTGATAACCAGATATTTAACTTGCTATGGGGAACTTTCATTTGTTGTTGTTGATTGTAGCGCCCCCTTTAGACCAAATCAGTAGTGTTTTTACCACACCAGCGCCTGCTATCTATCTATATATCTATCTATCTATCTATCTATCGTCTGCTGTCCTAAATATCTTTGCTAGCGTGTGGTGGCGGCGCGTGCATTTGTTTAGGAAGTGAGTGAAAGAGAGACGGCGGGATGCATGGCCATGAGATAATGTATTTATATGTGACTGTGTCAGATTGATAATGGTGATATGACCTATCTATCTATCTATCTATCTATCTATCTATCTATCTATCTATCTATCTATCTATCTATCTATCTATCTATCTATCTGTCTATCTATCTATCTATCTGTATGACTGTCAGATTAATAATGGTGATATGACCACGGTGAAGCAAAGTAAACTGTGATTTAGTAGGCTACCGTTCATACACACAGACAAAGGTATTAATAAAAATAACATTCTTTTCACAAATTTGCTGTAACAGGTCATTTATGATCATCAGAGGAAAAATACAAACTTTAAAAAGTTCCTCATAAGGGGGTAAGTTAAGTTATCTCGTGATCACAAGTTAATTATATAGTTATCAGGGGTCAAAAAGGCAAAAATCAAATGTATTATTCCAGGTCCTTTAAGGGCTTCCGTACTTTCACAACCACGACAAACAGAAACACATCTGAATAGGCAAGACACAAAACTCACTGTAACACCCCTTCACCAAGGAGACGGATGGATAGGTTAACAAAGCATCATATATTATTCATTTATATATATATAGGTGTATTTATATTGTCCCTTTTTACTGACTCTGTGAAAATACAAAAACACAGTTAGAAATAGGAGCGAGTGTCGATCGGTCAGTCAGTGCGATTTAGGCTTCGTTTTGTTACACGCTAACAAACGGGAAAGTTTTGTTCTTTTTACGTTTTTAAAAACTTCCGCATTTTAGAATATACTCCCCATACACACACAAACACACACAAGTACGCACACCCCACATACACACCACACA
>NC_137224.1:382321-394821 GCF_949987685.1 Ammodytes marinus | reverse complement strand
TGGAACAAACAAGCAAATGTAGGAATGAAAAGTCAAAATCGTTATATATTTTTTTCAGTGTCTTAAGATCGAAAAAAAAAATGGCATTCAACATTGTTCTGAAATGAAAAATAAAAAAAATATCATGGGGGAAAAGGAATTGTATGGGACTCATGTGGACTCCAGTACAAGTCTTGGGTTCAAATCCGACCTGTGGACCTTTACTGCAGGTCATCCCCTCTCTATCTCTGTCCCCCCATTTCAACTCTGTTATTTGCCATACTATCACATTTAAAAAATACATATATTTGTCTAACAATGCATGCCAAATGTATGTAAATGATTTGTGTATGCAAGAATGCATTCAACAGTCATTTTACTCCTAAAAACCCTCAAGAAACTGTTTTTTTCAAGAAAGTGTTGAAAGCCCTTTGACAATCTGTTTTGCTGGGGAAAGCGCTCGGGGTTAGGGCCAAAGACAGATCATCATTTGGGCTCAACCCTAATCTCAATGGGGTTTCTCCTAGTTAAATAACATGCTATTATAATGCTATGTACCTCTCTGTCTCTGGTGTGGTCCATGGCGAAGTAAGCCGGCATCCCCGCTGCCAGCATGACCAGAATAATGGCCTCTATGTAGACCAGAGCGTAGGACGTCACATCAGGGATTTGCTGAGGAAATATAATGGAAAAGTTAAAGACCTACTTCACCGGTGGAAATATGAAGGTGTATTGAACTCTGAGATCCTATGTAGTATAAATGTGCAAACATTTTAGAAATCGGTTCATCCTAGCCTGAGAAAAGTCAGAAAGAGTGTTTTATGGTCTCACTGTCTAACCCTACATTTTCCCATGCGTGACACCACTCATGGTAAAATGTAGGGTTAGTATTAACAGGACAGCTGTGCGAAGGGAAGACAGAGGGAAGACTGAGGGAAGAAAAAACTCATTCATTATATTATAATAGCGATTTTATAATGATAGAACGCTGGTTCCATATGGGTGAAGTATTCCTTTAAAATACACTCACGGGGTGCTCCTTTGGCATAGTGGATAGAGCGTGTACCATATTGGCTCCGGCCTTCGTTGCAGTGGTCGCGGATTCGAATCCGACCCGTGGACCTTTACTGCAGGTCATCCCCTCCTCCCCCTCTCTCTTTCTGTCTCCTCATTTCAACTCTGTACCGTCTAATAAAGCTTGAAAATGCCAAAAAAAACTCTTTAAAACACACTCACATAATCAAAGGGTTTGGTCCAGGTCCGTATGCGTGCGCTGCCGTTCAGCCCTCGCAGCAAAGCGTTGCTCAGCACGTTCACCGCCATCGGCAGAGAGTGAACCGTGGTGCTGTTGAACGCAACACTGTATCTGAAACCCTGGTAACAGAAGTCAGGGGAAAAGTGTTAAAAATACCCTCTTAAAAGGGGTGGTGTGTAATATGACATCATCAAGAAAGTTCTACAAAGTTCTAGAATGCAACGCTCCCTGGGTAACCCCACCCCTTTCGAATAATAACAGAAGCTACAGTGGCCTTCAAGGACAAGAACAATTCTAAATTTTAAACGATGCACCTGATTGCATTCCAACTATGACACTTTCAAGATGGCGGCACGAGGCCTTGGTCCAAAATATGCAGAAATATGGACATATATGAGACCCTTTCTAAAGGAAAAAAAAATAATTCAAAACATTTTTTTCAGCTATTATGCACTAAATTAAATGTACTTATGGATATTATAATTACTTTCTACAAAATCTGCTAGGAAGTAAAACCCAAAATTCTACACACTGCAGGTTTAGAACTTAGGTCTTAATGGGTTAACACTAAGGCGACGCTTTCTCTCCAGTTTCAACAGATATGTGGTATCAAAAGACTAAAATTCAATCCATCCTGTAATACAGTAAGACAATATGAATCCATGAATACACTGGTTGTGTATCTGTGTGGACGGACGGACGGACGGACGGACGGACGGACGGACAGACAGACGGATAGATGGATAGACGGATAGATAGATAGATAGATAGATGGACAGACAGACAGACAGACAGACAGACAGACATATAGAGAGACAGACAGATAGATAGATAGATAGATAGATAGACAGACAGACAGACAGACAGACAGACAGACAGACAGACAGACAGACAGACAGACAGACAGACAGACAGATTACTCCATGAATGAACTGACCTTGCTGGAGCCCGTCACGTTGATGGCTGCGCTGTGTGGAGCGGCTGACATGTAGTCGCTCTGTCTCATCATCTCAACCTTGATGTCCTGAGACTCCAGCTGGTGGATGAAGTCAGAGATATCGGAGCCTGGAAGCACAAGAAGAACAATTTCATCAATTGGACAAGTCTGATTGGTATTCACCGTGTAATTTAAAAGCTGTAATAGCAATAGTCAGTATACCATCACAATATGTACAGCATGCAGCATTCTCAGAGAAAATGTTCTGGGGTCTCATTGAGAGAACAACTTATAACATCCATTGTTAATGTGTTTAAATGAAAGTAAGGATTAATGATGTAAAAGTGATCATCCGTCATTGCAATATGAGAGAGTTAGATGGATGGATGCATGGATGGATAGACAGACAGACAGACAGACAGACAGACAGACAGACAGACAGACAGACAGACAGACAGACAGACAGACAGACAGACAGACAGACAGACAGACAGACAGACAGACCTGATGAGTTGTGTACCAGCAGACTGGTGGAGTATCTGTGTGGGCTCTGGTTCCTCTTCAGCAGGTAGACAGGGAGGAACTGTCTGTCTGGAGAGTGGAGCTGGATGTTCCCTGTTGCTAGGGACAAGATCAGCACCGCGGCAACATACACCAGGAACAACGCCAGGCTGGAAAGAGGAGAGGGAAACTATGGCTCAAATACACACAATAATACCGCACAATATTCTGTAGACATTTCAAATTTAAACCTGCAGTGTGTAGAATTTTGGGTTTTATTTGCTAGCAGATTTTGTAGAAAGTAATTACAATATCCAGAAGTACATTTAATTTAGTGCATAATAACTGAACATTTTTTTTTGAATTATTTATTTTTCCCTTAGAAAGTATAGTCTCATATATGTCCATATTTCTGCATATCTTGGACCAAGACCTAGTGCCGCCATCTTGAAAGTGTCATAGTTGGAATGTCATCAGGTGCATTGTTTAAAATTTAGAATTGTTCTTGTCCTTGAAGGCCACTGTAGCTTCTGTTATTATTCAAAAGGGTTGGGGTTACCCAGGGAGTGTTGCATTCTAGAACTTTGTAGAACTTTCTTGATGATGTCATATTACACACTGCACCTTTAAATCACATCACATTTTTAATCAGCTGGCTTCATCGTACGTAATTTCATTTGTACAGAAGGTCTGGAATCGCTCTATTGACAGACGTTAACTCACTTGGAGGCGGGTGTAAGTTGAAGTTTAAAACTATTGGATCTGCCCAGTGCCACTCTGGATCTGCCAACCAATCGCATAACGTTTATTCATGACGTCGTGGGCCGGTTTCTGACTACAACTGAAACTGGCACTAGACCTCAACAATATATCCTGAGAAGGCCTGCGAATATACCGCAGACCCAGACTGACTACTGAAGGGAAATTAAAATTGATGGGAAGTAGGAAGGCGGGCGGTGCCAAGCTAATACACACAGACACAAAGGGGCGACTGTGGCTCAGGTGGTAGAGCGGGTCGGCCGATGATCAAAGGGTTGGAGGTTCGATCCCCGCCCTGCCACCTGTGTCATAGTTGTTGTGTCCTTGGGCAAGACACTTCACCCACCTTGCCTGGTGTGAATGTTGATAGTTAGCCTGCTGCTATCGGTGTATGAATGTGTGTGTGTGAATGGTAACGTGGGAAAGGAAAACAGGTCTCCCTTGCAAAAGAGTCTTCGGTCTCAATGGGATTTACCTGTAGAAATAAAGGTAAAAAAAAAAAACACACACAAAGACAGACTCACGTGTAGATGAAGGCCTTCCTCTCTCTGTACATGTTGAGCATGTGTAGCCATGCGACGGTGCTGAACTGCTGTCTCCACAGAGCGTGACCTCGGATGACATCGTCCGCTCTGCTGTCTGAGAAGGTGAGGCGTCTCTGGTCTGTGTCCTCCACACACACATCCTCACTGTCCTCCTCCGGCTGGGCGGGGTTAAACACACTGTAGTCTGGAAACACACGGAGAGAAATACTCATTTTAGATCATTTTAAAGCTATATTGCGTAACTTTTTCATATAAACGAATGTCCTCCTCCAAGTGGGCAGGGTTAAACACACTGTAGTCTGGAAACACACGGAGAAATACTCATTTTAGATCATTTTAAAGCTATATTGCGTAACTTTTTCATATAAACGAATGTCCTCCTCCAAGTGGACAGGGTTAAACACACTGTAGTCTGGAAACACACGGAGAAATACTCATTTTAGATCATTTTAAAGCTATATTGCGTAACTTTTTCATATAAACGAATGTCCTCCTCCAAGTGGGCAGGGTTAAACACACTGTAGTCTGGAAACACACAGAGAAAAATACTTGTTTAGACAATGTTATTTCTTTTTTTATTAGAAAGTTTTATAGAGAGACAGAGATACAATGGGGCAGAGATGGGAATGACATGCATAGAACGACCCGGGCTGGATGGCCGCTTGTTGTCAAAATCAGTGAATATCTCTTCACTATCTGCTACCTGTCCGTACTGTGTGTGAGCTGAAAAAAGAAACAGAGTTAATACACAGCCTAGGCTCTGTAAATGGACACTTTTGTTTACATATGCTTTGTTTAAACACCAGTTGACAGAGCCTAGGCTGTGTATTCACACCAGATTACTTTTCAGCGCTCACTCAGTACAGACAGGTAGAGGATCATGAGGAGATATATTCACTGATTTTGACAACAAGCGTTCTCCAGAATCACTGACTCCACCTTTAAGGCATTATGAAATAGTTTGAATTATATAATATTCTGGAGAGTGCTTGTTGTCAAAATAGCTTTTTCGTCAAAATCTAATGAAATATTTTGAGTTTTTGTAAATATACCAACACTCACCAGCTTGGTCCACTTCCCCCTCTGACTCCAACCGAAGGAAAACATCCTCCAGTGTCGTCATAGAAACGCCGTAGTTTATAATTCCAAGATCGGGTTGACTGTCGAACTCAGAGAACAAACCTACAACAGACAAAAGGAATGTAATTGTGTGTGTAAAATTGGAGTATTTTAGCGTCATCTAGTGGTGAGATTGTAGATGTCAACGCTCCCTTGCTAACCCCTGTCTTTGGAGAGAATTTACAGAAGCTACGGTGGCCTTCAAGGACAAGAAGCTATAGTTACTAAAGATGGCATCATCCACCACTGCCTCAAGTCTTTCCACAATATCAAGTGATGAGGTGAAGATGTATTTAGTTATTTATTCTATAGTACTTCTTCTTCTTCTTGGTCTTCCAACAGGTGCATTTCCCCCAGGACGCCCACTATGCAGCTCTGGAAAAAGTGAAGAGACCACTCCAAATGTTCAGTGTCTCTTGTTTTACTATTTATAGGCATATGTTTGAGTAGAATGACAAAACTACTGACAACATTTCTACCAAATTCCAATACATTTTGTGTCATTTAGAGCATTTTCAATAAGTTATGTTGAGATGAAGATTTGAGAAAAATCCATATTGGTCTCTTCATTTTTTCCGGCGCTGTATATAAAACCGTGTAAGACCGATAAGTTTGTCCATTCTGTGCTACTGTAGAAACATGGCGGTGCAACACTTTCCAACTGTCAATAAAGGAGTATTTATATATATATATTACCTATGTAACAAAATATTCAGACCTGAGAAAGTGTCCATGTAGCCTGTTCTGTCTGTCTGTCAATAAGAACTAGTTATTTATATGAACTATGTACATATCTAAATCCGACCTGAGAAAGTGTCCATGCTCTCAAAGGGCAGAGTGAAGGTTAACTCCGTCTCGTGCTGTTGTGACAGCGTTGCCTTGGGAACGTGCTGCTCCACCAATGAGGTGATCCGATCCGCTTCACATCGCTCACCAATCGACATCCTGCAGCAAAACAGTTTCGTAAGATGTAAAAAAATTACAAATCATAGCAAAACACAAAATAAAAAAAATCTATTTAAATAACACTTAGTACATAGAGCATTTTTTTCATGCTATAAACGATTTGTGGCTTTTGCTGGATGAGGATTTGCCGTTTTAAAATAAGTATGAGCATGTTGCCTACACATCATATTCTACAGACTTAAGAAAACATTTATGCTTCGTACAGGTTGCTACATAAATCACACTATAATCGTTTGAATAGGTTTAACAGTGAAAATGATAATAACGATGTAAAAGTGGTCATACCCCCTAATATCGAAAATCATATCACAATGGCAATATCAGTCACAAAACTCCCAACTATATATATTTTTTCTAAACTGAGCAACCCTTATTTCCAGTGCTTAATAAACTACATCTAAAAAGGTTAATTTGACTCACCTGAGGTGGTATCCAACCCCACACTTGATCTTGAGATACAGAGAAGAGCCGACACACTTCAGCTGTCCCTGAGAGATCACTGCTTTACGATCTGGAGGACATGTAAAATAAAATCAAATTAATGTTTAACAAAAAATAACACGAGATCGAGCACAATTTCTTTAATTCTGAAATCATTCCACTATTAGTGTTGATTCAAAGTGCAGATATATGAGTGCTCAAAGATGCATTTTACAGGCATGAATAATGTCAATAGTAAAAGTATAAAAGCAGTATTTGTTTTTATAAATACAAAACTAGAAAAGGTTAGCACTCTTGCTAAAAAAAAATTGCTCATTCCAAACTTCTAGGAGCAGAATTTAAAAGTTGAGGGCTTTGATGAAACCCTGAATGTCTCATAAACACTGTATGTGATAGATTAACATCATTGCAACTTTGACCCTTTTTTTATTTCCAAATTGTGATATAAAGTCCCTACCAGCGAATATATCTGCCTCATCCATGTAGTGCAGACAGACAGACAGACAGACAGACAGACAGACAGACAGACAGACAGACAGACAGACAGACAGACAGACAGACAGACAGACTGGGACACACACACTTTAATATGGATTTCCCTCAAAATGTTTGTGTAGTTCAAACCATATAATGAAATGTTATGGTCATTCTGCCTCTATTAGCCATAGGAAACAAAGTGTTATTGGGAATAGAATAGAATAGAATAGAATAGCCTTTATTGTCATTGTATGTTGTACAATGAAATTTGAGTGCCACTCCTCTGGTGCAATCAGCATGCAATATAAATATAAATAAACATTTTAGAACAGAAGATAAGGAAATATTGTTAAGCTATATACAAAAAAGAGACTATATTTATATATCTATCCTATTTAAATTGTAACTATATAAAGAAAGAAACTATATATATATCTATAACTATAAAACTATAACTATATAACTATTGAAAAAGAAACTATGTATATATCTATAACTGCATAAATAACAGAATCTGCAGCAAACCTATGTAAGCAAACAAATAATAAATAACAAAAATGGCAGGTCAACCAGGGAGAAAATGTTATTGGTATTGCACTTAAATGATTGTGAAATATTCACAGTATAGCAGTTTGTATGATCAATATGATTGAAAATGTTTACAGTATGCGGCAGTTGTATAATCAATATGATCAGTATGTGTCCCAGTGTGCAGGTAGTCCTATTTTTGTTTCATCATGTTATTTGTCTCTGTGATGGCTCTGGGGAAGAAGCTGTCCCTGAGCCTGCTTGTCCTGGCTCTATGTGACCTGTACCGCCTGCCGGAGGGTAACATGTCAAACAGGTGGTTAGCAGGGTGGGAGGAGTCTTTGATGATGTTTCCAGCTCTGCTGCGGTAGCGAGAGCTGGCAATAGTCTCCAGGCTAGGCAGGGAAGCAGTCAGTTTAAGGAAAGCCTCTATATTATACAAGCTAAGAGGGACTATACACAAAACCAGTCAATCAAAAAGAGAAATATTAAATGAATTATATTATATTTTTTTTGGGGCGACTGTGGCTCAGTTGGTAGAGCGGGTTGGCCGATGATCAAAGGGTTGGATGTTCGATCCCCGTCCTGCCACCTGTGTCATAGTTGTTGTGTCCTTGGGCAAGACACTTAACCCACCTTGCCTTGTGTGAATGTCGATAGTTAGCCTGCTATTGGTGTATGAATGTGTGTGTGAATGGTAACAGGTCTCCCTTGAAAAAGAGTCTCTGGTCTCAATGGGATTTACATGTATAAATAAAGGTTTAAAAAAAAAAAAAAAAGGGGGACTATACACAAAACCAATCAAAAAGAAAAATATTAAATGAATTATATAATAATATTTTGAGTCCCTACCAGCGAATATATCTGCCTCGTCCATGTAGTGCGTGCTGAGGACGATGACTCTCCCGGCTCTGCGTCTCTTGAGCAGAGACCAGACCTGCTGCCGGGAGCACGGGTCCATCCCCGCGGTGGGCTCGTCAAGCAGCAGGATCTGGAATAACATCAAGCACACGGTTAAGACTAAGGGCAGACAGACAGACAGACAGACAGACAGACAGACAGACAGACAGACAGACAGACAGACAGACAGACAGACAGACAGACAGACAGACAGACAGACAGACAGACAGACAGCTGAAATAACATCAGACACACTGTTAAGACTAAGGGCTGGATGGAAGGATCTATAAAGGGGAAATAACATCAGAAACACTGTTAAGACAAAGGGCTGGAAGGAAGGAAGGAAGGATGGATAGATGGATAGATGGATAGATGGATAGATGGATAGATGGATAGATGGATAGATGGATAGATGGATAGATGGATAGATGGATAGATGGATAGATGGATAGATGGATAGATGGATAGATGGATAGATGGATAGATGGATAGATGGATAGATGGATAGATGGATAGATGGATAGATAGATAGATAGATAGATAGATAGATAGATCTTGGGGTCTCCCAGGATGGTGACAGACAGACTGACTGACAGACAGACAGACAGACAGACAGACACAGAGACACACAGACAGACAGACAGTCAGACAGACAGACCTTGGGGTCTCCCAGGATGGTGACAGACAGACACACAGACAGACACACAGACACACAGATAGACAGATAGACACACATACACACATACAGACAGACAGACAGACAGACAGACAGACAGACAGACAGACAGACAGACAGACCTTGGGGTCTCCCAGGATGGCGATGCCCACAGACAGCTTCCTCTTCTGGCCTCCGCTCAGGTTCTTGGCCTGAGCAGACGAGATCTTCTCCAGGTCCAAGTCCTTCAACACCTTCAGAACCTATGGAGATGGAAAACACACAAATGGTAAATGGACTCCACTTATAAAGCTCTTTTCCCTGGTTTTTCACAGACCCAAAGCGCTTTACATTGTTTTATACACATTCACCCATTCACACACACACATTCATACACCGATAGCAGCAGCAGCTACCACGCAGGGTGCAAGCTAACTCTCGGGAGACATTTAGGGTTCAGTGTCTCTTTGCCCAGGGACACTTGGACATGTGGCGGGTAGGCGGGGGATCGAACCACCGACCCTGCACTCCAGAGGCGAACTCCCTAATGGTTTAAGCAACCATTAAAATCCCTGTTAACCCAAATCCATTTGAACTCACCTCTGCGTCTATGTCTCCCGGTGGAATCCCTTTAATAGCAGCGAATATCCTGAGATGTTCCTCCACGGTCAGAACGTCAAAGATGATGTTGAACTGCGGGCAGATGCCGACCAGCTGTTTCATCTCAGACGTGTCAGCGATCTCGGCCACAGGAGAGCCGTAGATACTGGCCGAGCCGCTGGTGGGAGGGCAGATCCCACACAGTATGTTCATGAGGGTGGATTTCCCCGCTCCGCTGTGCCCCAATAAGGCGGTTATCTGGCCCTCGTAGATGTCAAACGTAAGACCTGCATGAAAATCAACCAATGACATAAGAAGCAGACTCTCAAAAAGGTGAAGTCAGTTATTCTGGAAAACGCTTGTTACGTCAAACCTGCGAATGAGAATGACAACCAGGGTTTCTACAGCTTAAGTACATTTAGATTTTAGACTTTTTTTAATGCCACTCGGAATTCAATTTAAGACCAATAACTAGGGCTGTCAAGCGATTAAAAAAATGTATCTAATTAATTTAGTGGTGGGCCGATAACGGCGTTAACGGCTGCGTTAACGCCAAACTCTTATCGGGCGATAAAAAAAATATCGCCGTTAATCTCTTAATTCCACCTCCTGTTCGGCTCAGGGGAGATGCTGTTCGCCGTCGGGGTGAACCCCCTTCCGCACGTGAAGGCTCGCTTCACGTGCGGGAAAGCTATAGTGTGAGCGGCCACAGCTTGTATTTTGGTCATATCTAACACTGGACTGCAGGCCTATATAAAAGTGTTGCACCTTTGCTTTCTTTGGGTTAAAAAAAACTCCATCAACTCAGTATCCGTCTAGTCCAAAAAAACTCTGTCAGCTGCTGCTGCAGACGGTGTGCAGACGTGCTCGGAGAATCAGCATCGGCGCATCAACAGTCATTCAATGCAGCGGCAGTAATCATACAACCGAACGGTGTAGAAAGTCCCGTCAGTTAAAAATAGTGATCCAGATTTTAAATCCATGTTAAAATCGGAAGGATATAAAGCTAGTTAGCTTAAAAAAAGTAGCAAACATGTCAACTGTGATGTGTTCAGGCCGGCTCAGTAATATGATTGATGTGTTCAAATGCAACACAAAAAAAAAGAAATTTGAGATTTTGGCGAAACTTGTTTTCCCAGCAAGATAAAATAGATAGTAAAGATGGAATGGAATTATGACCTGTTTAATGTCCTATCTTGAGCTATGATCATATCAGCAATTAAAGCAATAATACAAGTTCTATTTCAACAAAATAATAGAAAATTATCAATAGTGATATCAATAAAGACTTGGATCGTTAAGGAGTCTTGAAAATGGTATCAATATCAATACAAATTAACTCCTGTCATCTGAGAGAAATTAAGATGATTTAATTTTTTTAACCGTTAGTATTTACCGGTTAAAAATATTATCGGTTGACTGGTTTACCATGGACATCCCTTATACTGTATAAATGTATATCATACATTGTATGTTTTTTTTTGTGTTATCCCAGTTAAGTTTATTATAAATGTTTTATCATTTAATATTACTTTTAATAGTTCCGGGACGTTGGAGCAATAACCTGGTGTTTTGACACTTCAGTGTGCACTGTGAATTTGAAGTAATGTTCAGTTTTTGAATAAAGATGCAGCATTTACAAATGTTTATTTTTTTTATCCGATTCATCGATTAATCGAAAAAATAATCGACCGATTAATCGATTATTGAAATAATCGTTAGTTGCAGCCCTAAACAATTCATCGTTACCTCTTATGGCCTACAGTTCAAAGTTCATGTTTAACTGAATAAACAGTTTGTAAACACAAGTACATCTTGTTGAACATTATTTATTTTCATCACCAATTATCATAGTAGAACAGCTTCCTCAAGCAGTTTGTGATGCATGTTGGAAGCTGGGGTGTGTCATTTCTGATTGGTCAAAATGAACATGAGCTGTACACTTTGACCAATCAGAGCGAGGCTCCGATTCTCTGTTTTTATTGGCTGTTGGGACTGTCCATTCACTTTGTCACGACGTTGTTGGTGTAGAGCGTGTCAGGGAGGGACCATAGGGGAGGGACCAAAGAGAACAAGTGGAGCGGTTGAGGTATTTGAATTCGAATCTCTATCCCAACTGCCATTTTCTCCCCAAATCCTCCACCCCAGCTTTAATGCTTAGTTCATTATTAAGCATTTACTAAGAATAAACTAACCGTTAATTTAATGTACCCTTATTGAAAAGTTTTACCAAAATGTTTAAGGTCCTACCAATGAAGCGTTGCAGCAACCATTAACTATATAAATATTTATTTTTAATCAAGGGAAAGAAATTATAATTTAAGTAGGCTTTTTTTAAACATGTAAAGTGTGCCCCAATGCAAAATACAGAGGTGTTTCAGTTCTGGGAGTTACATTTTGGAATTATCTCAGTGAACTTGAGCATTTTAGAGTGTTTGACCTTAAAAAGAAACCAGCACTCACCTCTCAGAGCCTCCACCGTGCTGTCCTTGTCTTTGTAGATTTTCTGGATGTTACTGATGCTGCAGGGAAAGATACAACAGAGAGAAAATATGAGTGTTAATACAGAGGGAGTGTCAAAGTGTTGTGCTATGCTAAAACTGCATTCACTCTTTATTTAAACCTGCAGTGTGTAGAATTTTGGGTTTTATTTCCTAGCAGGAAGAAAGTAATTATAATATCCATAAGTACGTTTAATTTAGTGCATAATAGCTGAAATTTTTTTTTTGAATTATTAATTTTTCCCTTAGAAAGGGTCTCATATATGTCCATATTTCTGCATATTTTGGACCAAGTCCTAGTGCCGCCATCTTGAAAGTGTCATAGTTGGAATGTCAT
>NC_137224.1:342321-374821 GCF_949987685.1 Ammodytes marinus | reverse complement strand
TAATCCATGTCCGTAGTCTGTTTGTCTTCAGCAAACTTTTTGTGGGGTTTCTTGTGCATCATCTTTAGAATAGGCTTCCTTCTGGGATGACAGCCATGCAGACCAGTATGATGCAGAGTGCGGCGTATGGTCTGAGCACTGACAGGTTGACCCCCCCACCCCTTCAAGCCCTTCAGCAATGCTGGCAGCACTCATACGTCTATTTTCCAAAGCCAACCTCTGTGTACGACGCTGACCACGTGCACTCAACCTTCGTAAACTGGGCCGCAGGGTGGTATTGCAACATGATAACGACCCCAAACACACCTCCAAGACGACCAGTGGCTTGCTAAAAAAGCTGAGGGTAAAGGTTATGGCTTGGCCAAGCATGTCTCCAGACCTAACCCCTATTGAGCATCTTTGGGGCATCCTCAAACAGAAGGTGGAGGAGCGCAAGGTCTTTAATATCCACCAGCTCTGTGATGCTGTCATAAATGGGTGGAAGAGGGTTCCAGTTGCAACCTGTGAAGCTCTAGTGAACTACATGCCCAAGAGGGTTAAGGCAGTGCTGGAAAATAATGGTGGCCACACAAAATATTTACACTTTGGGCCCAATTTGTAAATTTTTTCTAAGGGGTGTACTCACTTTTGTTGCCGGCAGTTTAGACATTAATGGCTGCGTGTCGAGTTATTTTGAGGGAACAGTAAATTTACACTGTTATACAAGCTGTACACTGACTACTTTACATTGTATCAAAGTGTCATTTCTTCAGTGTTGTCCCATGGAAAGATATAAAGAAAAATGTGAAGAAATGTGAGGGGTGTACTCACTTTTGTGAGATACTGTAATACACACAGAGCCATGTTAACCTGGTGATATACAGAGAGAGAGGCAGGTTAGGCAGGTTAGACACACACACACACACACACACACACACACACACACACACACACACACACACACACACACACACACACACACACACACACACACACACACACACACACACACACACACACACACACACACACACACACACACACACACACACACACACACACACACACACACACACACACACACACACACACACACACACACACACACACACACACACACACACACACACACACACACACACACACACACACACACACACACACACACACACACACACACACACCCTCTCACCAGAAGGCAGTGTCATAGAGCCCCATCATGGTCATAGTGTCTTTCAGTCTGTGTTCCTTCTCCGCCGCACACACACGCAGAGAGAGAGACACAGAGAGAGAGAGAGACACAGAGAGAGAGAGAGAGAGACACACACACACATGCAGAGAGAGAGACACACACACAGAGAGAAAGAGAGAGAGAGAGAGAGACACACACACACACGCAGAGAGAGAGACACACACACACGCAGAGAGAGAGACACACGCACACACATGCAGAGAGAGAGAGACAGAGAGAGAGAGAGAGAGAGAGAGACCCACACACCCTCCCGCCCACCCCCCTCTCACCAGAAGGCAGTGTCATAGAGCCCCATCATGGTCATAGTGTCTTTCAGCCTGTGTTCCTTCTCCGCCGCCACGTTGACGATGAGGAAGGTGACGAAGGGCGTGAAGGCCAGGACCAGGTAGATGGAGATCAGGGCGTGAGGAAACTTCTGCACCTCCACGGAGCCCGGCTGACCCATCATCACCACGCTCAACTTCATCTCATTCCACACCGAGCGCTTCGTCTGCATCTGGCAGGATAACACAGAGAATAGGCTTAATAAAGAGGATCTAAGTAGTTTGAATAGCACATTTCTAAACCTTAAACCCTAGTGTTAACCCTCAAACAGCCCTTTAAAAGGCCTGTCCTTAAAACCTAGTGTTAACCCTCAAACAGCCCTTTAAAGGCCTGTCCTTAAAACCTAGTGTTAACCCTCAAACAGCCCTTTAAAGGCCTGTCCTTAAAACCTAGTGTTAACCCTCTAACAGCCCTTTAAAGACCTGTCCTTAAAACCTAGTGTTAACCCTCAAACAGCCCTTTAAAGGCCTGTCCTTAAAACCTAGTGTTAACCCTCAAACAGCCCTTTAAAGGCCTGTCCCAAAGTGAGAATCAAAATGTCCTCACTGTTAAGGTCTAATACTCAAATTGGTTCTACATTTTTTTTTTTGCAAAAGTACACACACACACACACACACACACACACACACACACACACACACACACACACACACACACACACACACACACACACACACACACACACACACACACACACACACACACACACACACACACACACACACACACACACACACACACACACACACACACACACACACACACACACACACACACACACACACACACACACACACACACACACACACACACACACACACACACACACCTGTATGATGGCTGCGTCGATGAATGACTGCAGGCGGATGAAGCCAGAGTACCAGTAGTTTGCCGCTCTGCAGTTAACCGAGCTGGTGAAACAGTTTGCTGCAAAACAACAAGCAACAATGAAAACAACATTAAGCCTGTGTGTGTGTGTGTGTGTGTGTGTGTGTGTGTGTGTGTGTGTGTGTGTGTGTGTGTGTGTGTGTGTGTGCGCGTGTGTCTGTGTGTGTGTGTGTGTGTGTGTGTGTGTGTGTGTGTGTGTGTGTGTGTGTTTACTTTACCATTTAAGGTTGAGTCAGTGATTCTTGACAAAATTGTTGTTCTCAAATCAATGTTTGGTAAAATCAGTGATTATCTCGTCATCCACTACCTGACCGTACTGTGTGTGTGCTGAAAAACCTCCTGTGTTAAAGGTGCAGTGTGTAATATGACATCATCAAGAAAGTTCAAGAAAGTTCTACAAAGTTCTAGAATGCAACACTCCCTGGGTAACCCCAACCCTTTAGAATAATAACAGAAGCTACAGTGGCCTTCAAGGACAAGAACAATTCTAAATTTTAAACAATGCACCTGATGACATTCCAACAATGACACTTTCAAGATGGCGGCACTAGGCCTTGGTCCAAAATATGCAGAAATATGGACATATATGAGACCCTTTCTAAGGGAAAAATAATAATTAAAAAAAATTGTTTAAGCTATTATGCACTAAATTAAATGTACTTATGGATATTATAATTACTTTCTACAAAATCTGCTAGGAAATAAAACCCAAAATTCTACACACTGCAGCTTTAATACACAGCCTAGGCTCTGTAAACTGACATGTTGCTAGCTATGGTGGGTCCCCTTTGTTTACACATTCTTTCTTTACAGAGCCTAGGCTGTGTAACACTGGATTTTTTCAGGTAGTGAATAATCATAAAATGGCATTATTTTATTATGGGGTTTTTTCTACATGTTGTTTTTGTTCTCTATAAGCTATATAAATAAAGTTGTGTATTATTATTCAGAAATGAATATTAAAGAAAGTCCCTTGTGTCTTTACCAATGGACTCTGTGTAGTCGCTGGGCAGGGGCAGCTGGTTGTAAGGGAAGCGTAGTTTGTACGACGTTGCAGACTTGTCCGTGAACACAACACCCACGTAGCTGGACGGCTCGTACAGACTGGCGTTCTCCAAGTCCTCCTCGCTGGCAAACATCTCCAGGCGGTCACCCATGTCTGAAAAACAAAAAACACAAAGAGAAAAGGGATTTAAAGGAAAAGGACTAAAGCAGTAAAGGAGTAAAGCACTTACAATGTAAACTGTATGCATAATTAGTTAGATATTGCCAATTTAGCATATTTCTGAAAAATGTCCAATGCAAAAAATAATAGTTTTAAACCTGCAGTGTGTAGAATTTTGGGTTTTATTTCCCAGCAGATTTTGTAGAAAGTAATTATAATATCCATAAGTACATTTAATTTAGTGCATAATAGCTGAAAAAATTGTTTTGAATTATTATTTTTTCCCTTAGAAAGGGTCTCATATATGTCCATATTTCTGCATATTTTGGACCAAGGCCTAGTGCCGCCATCTTGAAAGTGTCATAGTTGGAATGTCATCAGGTGCATTGTTTAAAATTTAGAATGGTTCTTGTCGTTGAAGGCCACTGTAGCTTCTGTTATTATTCAAAAGGTTTGGGGTTACCCAGGGAGTGTTGCATTCTAGAACTTTGTAGAACTTTCTTGATGATGTCATATTACACACTGCACCTTTAAAGGTGGAGTCAGTGATTCTGGAGAACGCTTGTTGTCAAAATCACTTTGTCAAAATCAGTGAATATCTCCTCACGACCCCGCTACCTGTCTGTACTGTGTATGCACTTAAGAAAGTGTTAATACACAGCCTAGGCTCTGTAAAGTGGTATGTAGACAACGGGGCCCATCATAGCTAGCAACGTGCCAGTTTTACAGAGCCTAGGCTGTGTATTAACACTGGATTTTTTTGGGGGTATTTTACAGGAGCCAGAAGAAAAACATATCATTAACATTAACAAATTTAACATTAAAAGAAAAAAATAATAATTTAAAAAGATCTTTATTTATAGGATGATATGATCTTCCAGTGACTCACTCATCCAGTGAGCGACCTCCTCCATGATGTGGCTGGTGACGTTGGTGATAGGAGTGTAGCCGAGGCCTTTGATGTAGCGGTCGTCTGGCTCCAGCTCCATTGTGCTGATGCCTCCGTAGTAAACATGAGGGTTCAACGTGCTGATCAGGATCAACAGACCCAGTAACAGCAGAGGCAGGATCAACTCCTACAGACAGACAAGGGCAAGTTTATTTATATAGAACAGCTGATAGTTTTCTTCCGCCGCAGCCTTAAAACACATCTTTTATTATATTTGTTTAACCTTTATTTCTCCAGGTAAATCCCATTGAGACCGAAGACTCTTTTACAAGGGAGACCTGTTTTCCTTTTCCCACGTTACCAGGCATTCACACACACATTCATACACCGATAGCAGCAGGCTAACTATCGACATTCACACGAGGCAAGGTGGGTGAAGTGTCTTGCCCAAGGACAACTATGACCCAGGTGGCAGGGCGGGGATCGAACCTCCAACCCTTTGATCATCGGCCGACCTGCTCTACCACCTGAGACACAGTCGCCCCACATCTCTTCAGACTTCGACTAAGAGAGAGGGCATTCAAAGTGCTTTACATGAAACACTTAAAGATGCTCCGATTAACTTCCAGTGTGTGTTAATTCTAGTGCCCCCCTTTGGACGAAAGCGGTAGTGTTTTTACCACGCCAGATGTTGTTCCTGGGTGAGCGTATACCCATGACAAAGGCATTAAGAAAAACTATATAAAAATAGCATTCTTTACACTGATGGTCTCGTTTGATGTTACATGTAATTTATGATCATCAGAGGAAGAATGAGACTGTTTCATAGTACTAAAACTCCTGGAAATACAAGACAGACAAGGGCAAGTTTATTTATATACTGAAACACCTTTTCATACAGATAGGCCAGTCAAAGTGCTTTACATGCTGGTAAATGGACTCCACTTATATAGCGCTTTCCCCTGGTTTTTCACAGAACCAAAACGCTTCACAATGTTCTGCAAGCTCATTCACCCAATCACACACACATTCATACACCGATACATTTTTTTTTTTAAATGTAATAGTATTAAACCTGCAGTGTGTAGAATTTTGGGTTTTATTTCCTAGCAGATTTTGTAGAAAGTAATTATAATATCCATAAGTACATTTAATTTAGTGCATAATAGCTGAACATTTTTTTTTTTATTATTATTTTTTCCCCTTAGAAAGGGTCTCATATATGTCCATAGTTCTGCATATCTTGGACCAAAGCCTAGTGCCGCCATCTTGAAAGTGTCATAGTTGGAATGTCATCAGGTGCATTGTTTAAAATTTAGAATTGTTCTTGTCCTTGAAGGCCACTGTAGCTTCTGTTATTATTCGAAAGGGTTGGGGTTACCCAGGGAGTGTTGCATTCTAGAACTTTGTAGAACTTTCTTGATGATGTCATATTACACACTGCACCTTTAAAGAAGCTCTGGGAGGTCCATACTCACTTGATACACACGGACATTAAAAATGCATCAGTGAAACTTAAATCCACATGAAAGATGCATAATGGCCCAACAAAGAAACAAAGGAGGGACAAGCTGCCCCTCTCGTTTGTTTAAGTCCAAAATCTATATTGTGTGTCTAAGTGGTAGCTGTGCTTTTCCCCAAAGGCAACAGTGTTTTATTGAAGCAATGGTCTGTTTTTTATTGAATAGTTCTTGTTTAATTATAATTTTTCTCAATAAATAATGTTTGATCTATATTTTTTGTCTCTTTATCAGCTTACTGTGTATTTGATGTAACCGTTTAACCTTTAGTCTTAACCGGTTAAAGATCTTCTTAACGGTTAAAGGCCTACTTCACCGGTGGGAATATGAAGGTGTATTGAATCCTGAGATCCTATGTAGTATAAATGTGCAAATTTTTTTTAAATCGGTTCATCCTAGCCTGAGAAAAGGCAGAAAGAGTGTTTTATGGTCTCACTGTCTAACCCTACATTTCTCTTACTGTGACATCACAGTAAGAGAAATGTACGGGCATCCCGAATCCCTACATTGGATTTGTAAATATAAGCACCTGCAGACTCTGTTGCTTGGTCCTCCATTTGATGAGCACATTCTTGTAGAGGAGACTTCTGGTTTGGTTCCAGACCCCCGCATCTCGTCTGTACAGCGGCTGCATACTGCCCGCATGCTTCATGTGAATCACGTTCGGACGATTGGTCTCACGGATGCTGGCCTCAGCTACAACGAAAACACACACAAACATTTTTTTTTTAGAAATTACACAGTAGTGGCTCTCCAGTGGTGTAGTGGATAGAGCGTGTACCATATCGGCTCCGGCCTTCGTCGCAGTGGTCACGGGTTTAAATCCGACCCGTGGACCTTTACTACAGGTCATCCCCCCTCTCTCTCTCTCTCTCTCTCTCTCTCTGTCTCCCCATTTCAACTCTGTAGGGGAGAACGGGGTAATTTGTCACATGGGTTGGATGTCACATTCGTTATATCTCGCCACCAGAGCGCGCTAGCTCTGAAATGTTGATATAAAAAAGGTCCAGAATTGGGATCAGAGGTCACATACATAGACTTCCTTGGAGGAAGACAGCTGCATTTCAGGTGAGAGGATGTTTTGTGTTTTTCATGTCAAATTCAAAATATTTTGCTTCTCAGTATTTTTCTTCTAGGCTTTTACACAATGGGTTTATAACAAAATACTTGTTACCCTCAGAAAGTGTGAAGGGTAAACTATAGTTTAGATTGTGGTTAGCAAGCTAATTAGTTGTCAGATGGTTGTTGGCCTTGATGCTAGCAAGAAATTCAAGTTGGGGTTGGTCGTCAAATTTTTTGGGGGGTTGGTTGTCACATGTTATCTCAAGGCTGCAGCCAGAAAAGGAACCCAATAACGAAATAAATTGTCAAGCTGTATCCTCACTGACACCCCAGAGAAGGAAAGAATAGAGCAGGAAAAGGCAGCTAGCAAGCAAAAGAAAAAAGGGCAACAAAATCAAAACAACCCAGTGCATCCCAAACTAGACCAGCTGCCAAGGCTACAGAACGTTATGTAGGCCTATTTGTCAACTTCACAATGCAATTAAACATTCAAATTTGGTTCTGCCTCCTTGCCTTCTTTTTAAGATTTTTCCCATTAAGATAACATTGTGACAAACAACCCCATAGTGTGTGACAACCGACCCCTTGATGGGGTTGGTTGTCACAATGTGTCAGAGTGTCTTTGATGGTAAATTACTTCTTCATTACAATAAGTTGGAAAAAAAGAGAGACACACATTTCTAGCCAACACCTTAAGCTTCAATTTAATGTAGGAATGGCTATCGACAGATGTTTTGGTGATGAGCAATTCTCACTAGAGTAAAAAGTGTGCCTACTTACCCCGTTCTCCCCTACTGTCTAATAAAGCTTGAAAATGCCAAAAACTAATATTAAAAAAATTCTCAGTCCTCTTCACAGCAGACCAGGGTTAGAATCCAGCCCGGGTCGTTCTCTGCATGTCATTCCCCTCTCTGACACATTTCATCTCTGTCTCTACACACTGTCTAATAAAGCACACATTCCCCCAAAACATCTAGTGTCTTTACTAAGTATGAAAGTGAGCATGGCATTTTTAACAATGCATCCTATATTATTTGGCCAATTTGTGTCATTTTAAGCACCCCTCCCTTGAAAAGTATCACACACACACAAAACACACACACACACACACACACACACACACACACACACACACACACACACACACACACACATACTTATAAAAAGTAAAACGAGAGACACTGAATATTTGGAGTGGTCTATTAATTTCTTTCCAGAGCTGTATATTCAATTCAAATGCACAACGAAGGGTGCTTTTCGCAGCAGGGGTGCTTAATACGGCACAACACCTAGCTGGCATCACACACCTAGGGAGGCACAATTCAGCGTAACACCAGTAGCCGTGTGTTGAAAGCATCAATCTCAATCATTATGATCATTTTAATAGAGAAAACATGGTGAAATAAACCGGTTGTAGCTGTCAAATGAGCATTTAGCTCGTTCATTATCATTGCTAGCTGTAAACTGACGCTAAAATGCTGCTATATGTACTAACATTACACTGTCTGTAGCGGTTGCTTATTCAAATTATCGCTTGAATTGAAGCCTCATCTTCGCCTCTTTGTATTGTATCAATGCTGATATAAATCATGTTAAAAAGAGGTGGTAAAATAATAAGACGTTGGTATTTCCTTAGCTAGCTGTATGTCAGGTACATGTCAGTTACCAGTTACAAGCAAAGGATTCAAGCTAACAA
The DNA here is from genome assembly GCF_949987685.1 of Ammodytes marinus. Classification (NCBI taxonomy): domain Eukaryota; kingdom Metazoa; phylum Chordata; class Actinopteri; order Uranoscopiformes; family Ammodytidae; genus Ammodytes; species Ammodytes marinus. The sequence goes on along the minus strand of NC_137224.1, from coordinate 366,046 downwards.
GCTACACAGCCGTTAAAAAAACCCGTTGTAAAACACACGCATGCGCTGTGAGAAACATTAAAAAAATACTCACGTATGAAATACATTAAGGCATTTCTTTTCCTCTAGCTGGTGATTTTAAAAACCCTTACATTACAGATGTTGGTTCACTGTCAGAAGCAAAACAACCGAACGAGAGCTCGTCTCAGCTTCCTCCTGTCAAATACAGAGTCCACACCCCCAATGGTGACGAGAACCAATCACCAATCACAGCCGCGCTACGTTTTCAAGGAGCCAATCAGATGCGTTGCAGGTGTGAATGACAACGGTGTGAACCAATCAGATGACAGATCACACAAGAGCGTAAAAATGTATGAACTACTAAACAAACGCTTGTATTTTATGAAACTGCTCGTAAAATAATATATATATATTGTAAGTTATAATAAGGATAAACTTCCCCCAAATAATTACTTATATTACACTAATATTATGCTATGTCATTATAATAGGAAACTCTAAAAATTCAAAAATTCTCAAAATAATGCCTTTGGAAAATTAACATACAACAAATAATGAATTGGATGTATTAGAATAATGAAAAATGCTGTGAAAATATTATACTTATTTGATGCCAAGTTATTATATGAGAAACAGACTAAAAAAAAATCAGGAATTATCTAAAAATATTAAATTGGTACCAAAAATTATCATAATTTTCTTTAAAATAATGAGAAAACATTAAAACAATTATTGACTTCGTATTTCGATTGTTTTAATAACTTTATTGTAACTTTGTAGATGTCATTGTAAATTTTGGACACTCTTTTTAAATATTAATCATAATCATGGATTCAACATGTAAACATAGAACAAATAAAGAACAAGCAATGCAAATAATAATATATGGGATAAGCAAATAGACAAGAATAAAGAGAGCGAAATAATGTTTGAAAAGTAACAGATTGAGTATCTTATAAGGTCATCTTTTTGGTGTCTGTCTTGACAAAAAAAAAATGAAAAAATTCCACATAAAAACATTTTAAATTCTTATGATCACAACAGCTTCATAGATGCCAATTCTGCTGAAGAATTTATGAAGAAATACGCGGAAATTATAATTTTTTTAAACGTCAAAAATAGGAAAAAAATGGAGCCATGATTTTATATTTTAGCTTTCGAGGAGCTGTAACAAGCTGTAACAAGCTGACAGAGAAAAAAACGCTAAAATGCAAATCAGTGTAATTTGGTGTACACACACACAAACACACACCCTCTCTCTCTCTCACACACACACACACACACTTTAAAACAGAAAAAAAAACGTTTTTAAAGACTGTGCCTGTGTTGGTGTGTGCTCTGGAATGTCTCTACTCAAATAGGTCAAACTTTGCCCGTTGATAACTGACATTAAAACAAATATTTTTTATACTTATTTATAAATTTTTCTAGAATGTTTGAATAATTATGAACATTTGACCATATCTTACTTATTATGTGTGTACATTGTTATCTCTTTAAAAAACTAAAATATCGGGCGCTCCGGTGGCGTAGTGGATAGAGCGAGTACCACATAGGCCTTCGTTCCAGTGGTCGTGGGTTCAAATCCGACCCGTGGACCTTTACTGCAGGTCATCCCCCCTCTCTCTCTCTCTCTCTCTCTCCCTGTCTCCCCATTTCAACTCTGTATAATCTAATAAAGCTTGAAAATGCCATACAGATATATATATTTAAAGAGTTTAATCTTTTTTTTTTACAACATCCAAAGGTTTTACCGAACATATTTTGGATGCTATTTTTTTTTCATTTTATAAAAAAAAAAAAAAAAAAAAAAAATACCATGTACAGGTCTTAAAGAAGGCATTTTTCTGCATTTTTTCAGGAACAAAATGCATCTTGAATCAGTACTAATAATCTACGATGTCTTTGAATTGGAGAAAGTCATGCAGTATTGAAGGCACGGGCAGATGCTTGACTACGTCGGTTCGCATCAGAACATCGGGTCCCAAAACTGACCGGATCTGTAGTCTGCACATGTGTGACAGAGAGGGAATGGTGTCTAGGAGAAAGAGGACACAAATAAAGAATTAAATTACAATATTTTAATACCATAATATATAATAATATTAATGTGGTAATATTTTATACATATTACCACATAAAAAAAATTCAAACAAATAAAGACAAATGTCATCACTCAAAATCATCTTTCGAATGGTTAAAGCTATAGTGCGTGACTTCTGTCGCCCCCATGAGGAATTCTGAGTAATTACAACAACACTGTCGGTGCATCTACATGAGGTAAAGCCTTCAGTGATGGCACATGGATTTTATACCTTCTGCTGTACGTCCAGGTTTTTTCTTAGCTGTAGAATCAACAACTGAAACATTTCTTGGGCTCTTCTTGGGGATTTTTCTGAGCTCCTGCACCAGTGTCAGGGGAAGGGGGGGCGGGGGGGGGGGGGGGGGGGGGACACTAGTTTGTAAACGCTGCCATACTGAGAAATACAGAGGGAGTTTTGAGGAGCTGACAAGGCTTAATCAACTCTGTGTCAACTCATTCGTTTTGGCGATGGCTGCCTTGAATGTAACCGACATTCATTTATATGAAAAAAGTTACGCACTATGACTTTAAAGCAAACCCAGCAGTGTTTATTTTTGCCACTTTTACCGTAATGTTGGAATGGTTCCCAGGTCTTTACACGGTTTGCACGCCGTTGATCCAGAATGTTTTTCAGAGAGGGAGACAGAGTCGACCAGTTTACAAACTCCAGCAGGTAATTTATCACCTTGCTCTCTGCTTGTTGCAACCTGGAAGGAAATAATGAAAAAAAAAAAAAAAAATTAAAATACAAAATTAAATTACAGATAGGGGAAGGTGGGGTGATTTGTGCAACTTTTTACTCAAAGTGATTTTAAAGTGAGGCCTTGACAGTTATGTCTCCAACTCAAATATGTACATATATTTCAGGATGTTGTGCATCCCTGGCAATAAAAACTTTGGATCTGGAATAAACTGTTTAAGAAATATAGCTTTCGGAAAAAAAGTTGTCTTGTCACAATGACAAAGTCACCATCATCATCTTTCTGGCCATCTGAACTCTCATCAGTGGTGTCGTTAAGTGGAATTGAGATGTCACTCTCTCCTGAGCTACTGTAGACTATCACTTTCTTTTGGTGACCAGCGTATACAGCCATGCCACTGGCACAACTCTCAGAAATGTACTTTGCACTAGTTGCTCCGTGCTTGTGGAACCAACTGCCACCTGACAAATGTGATTCCCCCTACATTTCTGCCTTTAAATCAAGGCTCAAAACCCATATGTACACCCTGGTGTTTCCTCCCCATTAACCTCTGCACTACTTACTTACCTCTGCACTACTATCTGTGTTTATGTGGATGTATGGGCTTTACGTCTTTTATTTTGGTTATTGTTATTTTACCTTCATTGTTTACCTACTGAATGCACTATGTACAGCACTTTGGACAGTGCAAACTGTCATAAATGTGCTTTTATAAATACATTTTACTTACTTACTTACTTATAACTCACCCAGGCCCTTGCGCACAAATCACCCCATCCCCAGAATTTTGGATAATAGGCATGATGCAGCAATTTAGGGTTGACATTGTGCTAACTATATAGACTCAAAGTGTAGCATACCAAAGCACTAAAACATGTGTCAAATGTTTTCAAACGTGTCTATAATTGTTCAGACACAATAATCAAAAAACCTTGATAATGGAAATTTTACTTTGAAAGGCAAAACACAGTTTTTTGAGCTTAAATGTGCTTATATCTTATTCCTTATGTCTCCCTTCTTTACAGGATGAGTCAAATGGATGGCTCTTCATTCATTGAATAAAGACATATTTCTACAGAGTCTATTGATGTTAAAGGTCACTCTCCTGTCCCCCACATACATACGTGCCAAACCATGCCCTTGCTGACACCCCTTCAACCATCAACCCCCACCTCCAGCCCACATTGTCTTTTGTCTTTTCAAACTAGTCTCCTTGCTACCTAAAATATAATGGATTCATTAAAAGAGGGCACAGACACTGTCTCACTTTACCCCACAGCATTTGTCTCACTTTACCCCACTGCCACAATTTGAGAAAAAACTACCTCTCAGCAATTCAGGCTAATCTTCAGTTATCATCATCACATGGTTTCATATCTTGGCAGTTCATCAACATGTGTGATAGAAGTTTTTCTACCTGAATCAATTTGATTTGGCACAACAATCGATTAAGTTGACAGCAAGAAAATTTACTTTTACATGCAAAAAAGACATTTTTGTGAAAGAAACATGCTTACAACATCACCATGAGGTCCTCTCCTTCATGGCCAAGAGTAAATGAGAGGGGCTTGAAAACATATATCTCACATGACCAAAAATGTGTTCCGTGTCCTAGATACAGGGGGTGTCTCACATTACCCGACGTCTCACATTCCCCCGTCCTCCCCTACATTTTATTTTTATTTTTATTAAATACAATTAAATAAATTAAATAAAATAAAATACCAGACTTACATTTGTGGCTTAACCATCAAAGTAGGTTCCAGTCCGGCCTTGAGAAGCAGAGGCAGCCAGCAGGGAGCACTAAACACATAGTCTAGAGCCACACTGAGCATAGAACTCATTTCCTTTTTGTTTAACACAGTTTCCTCATCATGCATTGCTGTAGAACTCTCCGTGGTTGACGCACACGGCCCAGGGATCCATCGGTGCTTTAGTACCAAGCTCAGGAAGTCTTTATTATAGCTGCCGAAAGCAGTACTCCAACTCTCCCCATCAAGAGTCGCTCCTGCAGCCAACAGCATCTTTGGTATTTCACTGAAAAGACATGGTTTAATATTATAGGCTATAACATTTATTAAAAAGGTGCTACGAGGAACTTTTAAATATTTCTGAAACAGTTTTTCCTCTGATGATCATGAATGGCAAGTCACAGCAAACAAGATCATCGGTGCAAAGAATGCTATGTTTATATAGTTTTTCTCAATGCCTTTGTCATGGGTATACGCTCACCCAGGAACAACAGCTGGCGTGGTAAAAACATTAATGCTTTTGTCCAAAGTGGGTGAAAGAATTAACACAATGTGCACTCAGTGCTCGTGAGAGAGTGTGTGCGTGAGCGAGTGTGTGCGCGCGTGCGTGCGTGAGCATGTGCGAGTGCATGTGCGAGCGTGTGTGTGCGAGTGTGTGCGTGCAAGCGTGAGCGTGTGCGTGTGTTACACACTTGTGATATCCTACTTGAAGCACCAAGGAGAGTGGGGAACATCCGATGTCCGGTACGTCCTGGGCGTCAGGACTGAAACCCTCCGACAGCAGCAGTTTAACACTCTCTGTCTGTTCGCTATGGATGGCGGCAAACAGAGGACTGATCATTCCTTCACCTCGGTCACACACACGGTCCGTCACAGATATCAGCCTCCTCAGGATGCTGCGGGGTGGTGAGAAAAAAATAGATTCATTATTTGCAAAAATGTGTTTAAAAAGGTGCAACAAGGAACTTTTGAATACTTCTGAAACAGTAACAAATGTCCTCTGATGATTCCTCAAGAAGATCCAGTTGGAACAGTTCCTCTGGTGACTTTCGGAATGATATATTTATATTTCCGGGTCACTGAAGTGTCGCGGTGACTTTGTTGGTATAATTACTGGACCTGTGCATGCTTTAGATGGAACATCCAGTGCTAAAGCACCGGCGGTCATCAGGAATTTGTAGAGTGAATTATTGGTCAGTTGTTAGTCGGTTGTTAGTCAGTTGTTACCCTAGGTGTCCCATGGAAGCAGCAGCATCAATGGGCAGCTGGGGCAAGTCTTGGTTACAGGTTTTATTAGGATCGGCTCCGTTCTCCAACAGTAAGTCCACACACTCCTCGTGTCCCTCCTGAGAGGCGATGTACAGGGGTGTGGCCATGTCTATTGCCTGGGCATTCACATCCGCACCTACAGGGAAGTAAACAAACAAAAAATCAATAGAATTTTTCTGTAATAATGTAATTCCTATAATGTTTCCTTTTTTCAGTGAATATCTGTATTATGCTAGAGGTATGGTATGGTCGACAATATCATACGATTTTGGAACTTAATCATCTTTTCTTTATTTCAGAGAATATATTTATTTTGATATTGGGGGCTCGTCCGGGATCAATCCGGATCAGTTTTGTTGAGTTAATTTTTGTTCTCTTTTTCCCCTAGACAAACTTTGTATGCTTTGGTGGTGTTTGGCAGTGTGGCTGTGAGTAGCTCTTTTCATGGTGAGTATGGTGAGTATTGAATCTGAGTGCTTTTGGTTTAAAGTTGTGAGTGATCTCCCTGGTTAGTTAGGGAGTGTGCCAGGTGGGCAGAGCAATCTGTCCTTCCATCAGTGCACTATTTGTTATTTTGCTTTTTTTATTTTCGAGGTTATCCTGGGTGGAGACTTGTCTATGGTGGGGGCGAGCGTATCAGGGCCTTGGCCTGAGGTTAACTGAGCTTTGCTTTAAAGAAGCCTCGAGCCCGGTAACCCTCAGAAACCAGTTAGGTTTAGTTTAAAGGTAGGCAGGTACCAGCCAGGGGGTTTGCTTTGATGATCAGTTGCACTCGGAGGCTTGCTCACTGTACCTATCAGTGATTTGATTTGTAAGGTTAGCTGAGTTAGTGATTGCTTTATGGGGGACAGTTGTGGTAACGTGTCCAGGATCCTAACTTTGTTTGTTCTGCAGCTTGTGGATTTGTCAAGTGGTGGGGTGTAACTTGACTTTGTAGGCTAGTTCTCCCGAGGTTGTTGTTGCCTTAGTTTTGATTACCAGCAAGTTCTATTTTGGTAATAGTTTTGTATGGGTAATATGTTGTGCTACTTAGTAGTTGATGGGAGTTCTAGGCCTATTTCTGTAATATTGGTTTCAAAAACCATTTAGTAGAGACAGTTTGTGACTAGCTGTAGTATTGGATAAAGGTGTACACTGTGCGTACTGGTTTAAGTTGAAACATTGTGTAAGCCATTGGTGTATTTTGTTTTGTGTTTTTTTTGGGGGGTTAGTAAAGTTATCTAGTATGGCAGCACCCACAGCTCTAGGTGACTTTATTAGCGCACCCTCGGAGGAGTTGCTTTGTCAGCTTTCTAAAGAACAGCTCCTTAGCCTTGCCGGTCATTATGGCATTGAGATTACCAGCAGTGATAAACGACTTAAAGATAGTTTAAGAGAAGCACTTAAGGCTAGTCTATTAGAAAGAGGCGTCCTAAAGCCACCGTCTTCACCAGCATATCAACAACTTGTTCTTCCTCAAATGTCAGATGCTGTGCTTGAGTTTAGGACGAGAGAATTGGCTTTTCGAGAACTGCAACTAGAAAAGGAACTAGAGGATAAAGAGAACGAGAACTAGAAGAAAGTTCTCGTTCCTCAAAGAAAGAGAACTAGAAGTCAAAGAAAAGCAGATACACTTCGAGCATGAGCATTTCCATGCTACTCTGAGCTCATCTAGTGCTGCCTCTTCTCAGTTTAATGTAGCAAGACACATTAGACTAGTACCTCCATTTGCTGAGAAAAATCTTGAGAAGTACTTTGCAATTTTTGAACGGGTGGCTACAAATTCAGAGTGGCCAATGCATGCCTGGACATCACTTTTGCAAAGCGTTTTGGCGGGAAAAGCACAAGATGCTTACACTGCTTTAAGCATTGAGGATACCAAGGACTATGAAAAAGTTAAAAGCGCTATTCTAAGAACTTACGAGCTTGTTCCGGAGGCGTACCGCCAGCGGTTTAGAGGCCTCAGTAAACAGGCTGACCAAACTTATGTGGAGTTTGCGAGAGAGAAGGAGATCAGTTTTAGTTCTTGGTGTAGATCACAGAAAGCGGAAACTAAGGAGGATCTTAGACAATTAGTGTTGCTGGAGGACTTTAAAAATTGTCTGCCTAGTGCCGAGTGTACTTATCTCAATCAGCAAAAAGTAACTTCTCTGGATAAAGCTGCTGTTTTAGCAGACGAGTTTGTATTGACAGTCAAGGTAGACTTTGATAACGACCAAGGTGAGCGGAAAGGAAGGGCTGATTTTAATAGACCTCGGTTTTCAAAATCTCCAACCCCGGTTTCTACAGCTTTCACTAGAAGGTCGGCTACTGTGAGTACTCCCTTAGAGAAGACTTGTTTTTATTGCAAGGAGACTGGTCACTTCATTGCCGATTGCCCTGTTTTGAGTAGGAAAGAAGAGTCCTATGAGCCTGTTGCCTTACTAAAAGTGGTGAAAAAGTGTGCTATCGCCCAGCACATGGACCAGCCCGCTCAAAGGAATGAGCTGGCTGGCTCTTCGTCTTTCCTCATGGATGGCTTTGTTTCTCTTGTCACTGACCCTTTAAACAAGAAACCGATTAAGATCTGGAGAGATTCTGGTGCTTTTCAGTCTTTGATTCTACAGGACTTCTTACCGTTTACTGACCAGTCTGAGTTGGGCTCTAATGTCCTCGTCCAAGGGGTTTGGGGGTGGGTATTTGTCCCTGCCTATGCATAACCTTAAGCTTAAAACAGGTCTTGTGTCTGGGGAGGTAGCTGTAGCTGTGTGTCCAAGCATTCCAATTGAAGGGGTTTCCTTCATCTTGGGGAATGACCTAGCCGGTGGTAGGGTACTTGCAGCTCCTGAGGTTGTTCCGGTTCCTGTAGTGTCCAAAAGCCCAGATGAACGTGAGAAGCAGTACCCAGAAGCATTCCCTGTTTGTGTAACGACCCGTGCCATGTCAAAGAAGAAGAAGAAGAAGAAGAAGAAAAAAGACAAAGAAACTGATATTGCCCTGTTTGACAAATGTTTGGCTAAAGGTGACATGTTGGGATTTCCCTCCTGTGACGAGCTCAAGTGTGAGCAGGGGAAAGATACCACCTTAGCTCCTCTTTTTGACGACGTTGCTTCTAATAATGAGATAGTAGCTGTGTCTGGTTGCTATATTCCCAGCTCCCTTACATCCTAGGCCTTCGGTCTCCAGTGGGGGGCAGTCCTGGGCCTTCGGTCTCCAGTCGGGGGCAGTCCTGGGCCTTCGGTCTCCAGTGGGGGACATCCTGTGCCTTCGGTCTCCAGTCGGGGGCAGTCCTGTGTCTTCAGTCTCCAGTGGGGGGCAGTCCTGGGCCTTCGGTCTCCGGTGGGGGACAGTCCTGTGTCTTCGGTCCTAAGTGGGGAACATCTCTGCAGTCGTGTGAAATCCTTTTTAGTGATTTTGTGTTGCTTGGACTCTGTGTGGCTTGGCGGTTGCTAGAGCGTGTTATGTGTAGATCTGCTCTATGTTTGCAGTGTTCCTGAAGCCTCTCCTGAAGCCCCTCCCTCACCTCATTAACTGCCACCTGTGCTGCCTATTTAAGCCTGGAGGCTTAATTGACTCACTCTCTCCAGCCGGGGCAAACAAAATGGCCAACAATCACCCTTTTGTTTAACCTTTTGTTACAATAAACCTCATCTTCTTATACTTTCACCAGTGGTTTGACTACTTTATGTTCCCAACCGGGGATCGAACCAGCGACCTCATGGTTACTGGTCGGCCACCTTACCTCTAGGCCATCCTACCACCCCAATCTGCCTATGTAGCGGAGAGGGGCGGGACATTCTAATCAAAATAGAGGAGCTTGAAGCAACTATGGAGACGGACGCCCTCTACAAAAGTTAAATTACACATCGTTTTTGTTTTTCCGTGACTAATGTGCCTGTTTTGGCTATCGGTAACGCAAGCAGAAAAAAATACCACCGAAGAAGAACCGTCAAAATGCAAAGTAATTTCCAGTAGGTGCGCAACGGCAGTTTGGACAGTACACTGTAGAAATGAGAGCACTGCGTCTATAAGTAAGTGTACTGTAGGGATAATAAAGTGCACTCAATGTAAGTGCACTTACGTAAGTGCGCGATTTCAGACACAGCAGAGATACTTACGTTTTCCGCAGCTACAGCTGGGGAAGACGCTGTGTTAGCCTAGCGTTCTATGCGAGCCAAATTCACCAGCGGAAACACCGGTACGCCGGCGATCAGAACATAGCCGTGTGTGACTAATTGCAGCCCTTGGAGGACGAATCCGTGGCTCCAACCATGAGGTTGCAGGGCTACCAGCAAGGAGTCACCGGCTAATATTGCTCTTATTCAAGCTTATGTCTTACTCTAAACCTGTATTCGCTACAGCGAGAAGATACAAGGGACATTTTGGAGAGTGACGTGGGCTTATATAGGCGGGCGTCCCGACGTCATCCCCAGTCACACGTGACTTTGTTTATATTATATACTCGACCTGCGCATGCGCGATGGATAACATCCAGTGTTAAGCACTGCCTCTGGCGGTCAGTAACAATAAAATAGAACTTCCGTCGCCCCCATGAGGATTTGTGAGTTCTGAAAGTAGTTAAAACTTGGCCAGACTATACTTTTTTTTGGCTATGTAGGCCTACATACACACATAAAGGCATAAAGAAAAACAGCATTTTACCAGCATTTAGGAGGATTTCCAGGCATTCCTTCTGCCCGTACTGTGCTGCCAGAAACACAGGAGTTATATCGTTGTCGTCTTTTGCCTCCAGGTTCGACACTTTGACCAGAATGTTCACAATGTCACTCTGACCCTTAGGGAATAGAACAATATGTATGTTACATGTTAGGATACACTTCACAGAGGGGTGTGTGTGCATGCGTGCGTGCGTGCGTGCGTGCGTTAGGGTTAGTCTGTGAGTGAGTGAGTGAGTGAGTGAGTGAGTGAGTGAGTGAGTGAGTGAGTGAGTGAGTGAGTGAGTGAGTGAGTGTCTGTCTGTCTGTTGTATTTTTACCGAATAGACAGCTTGATGGAGGCAGCTCCACCAAGATGCAGTGTGAGTTCCGTTGACATCTGCACCTTTTCTAACCAGCAGTTCTACAACAGGAGTGTGCCCGCCTTCTACAGCTGTTAGAAAAAACATAGAAATAAAGCAATATCACATGAGACACACACACACACACACACCAGACGGAGAGACTCGCTCACAGCCAATGTGATTTGTGTGTGTTTGGTCAGTTTGGTTAACAGTGCCAGTGATGTTGGACTCCTATTTCTACACACTGTACCTTGACATACATAGACAGACAGACAGACAGACAGACAGACAGACAGACAGAAGGATATATAGGGGAGACCGGGGATAGTAGGCACACTTTTTAACTAGTGAGAATTGCTCATCACCTAAACATCTTTCAATAGTAAGTTCTACATTAAATTGAAGCTTAAGGTGTTGGCTTGAAATATCTACCCCTCACTTTTTCTAACTTATTGTAATAAAGAAGAAATTAATTAATTAATTAAAAAGACACCCTTACACATTGTGACAACAAACCCCATCAAGGGGTCGGTTGTCACACACTATGCGGTTGTTTGACACAATGTTATCTTAACGGGAATAATCTTAAAAAGAAGGCAAGAAAGCAGAACTAAATTTGAAAGTTTAATTGCATTGTCAAGTTGACAAATAGGCCTACATAACTTGCTGTAGCCTTGGCAGCTGGTCTAGTTTGGGATGCAGTGGGTTGTTTTGATTTTGTTGCCCTTTTTTCTTTTGCATGCAAGCTGTCTTTTCCTGCTCTATTATCTCCTTCTCTGGGGTGTCAGTGAGGATACAGCTAGACAATTTCTTTCGTTATTGGGTTCCTGGCTGCAGCCTTTGGATAACATGTGACAACCAACCCCCCAAAAAATGTGACGACCAACCCCAACTTGAATTTCTTGCTAGCATCAAGGCCAACAACCATCTGACAACTAATTAGCTCGCTAACCACAATCTAAACTATAGTTTACCCTTCACACTTGTTTAGGGTAACAAGTGTTTTGTTATAAACCCATTGTGTGAAAGCCTAGAAGAAAAATACTGAGGAGCTAAATATTTTCAATTTGACATGAAAAACACAAAAAGTCCTCTCACCTCAAATTCAGCAGTCTAACTCCACGGAAGACTATGTAGGTGACCTCTGATCCCAATTCTGGATATTTACATACCAACATTTCACAGACAGCGCCTTCTGGTTCCGAGATATAACGATTTTGACAACCAACCCGTGTGACATATAACCCCGTTCTCCCCTACATTATTGATTCTAAAAAAATTATTTTCTCAGATGTGAATTCTAATAGTTATACCTGCATACATACAGACAGACAGAGAGACAGACAGACAGACAGACAGACGGACAGACACACAGACAGACAGGCACACAGACAGACAGACAGACAGACAGGCAGACAGACAGACAGACAGGTGAAAGCTAAGTGTTATACCTGCGTACAGAGGGCAGGATAAGTCGTTAGTCTGTTGGTTCATATTTGCGTTGTTCTTCAGTAGCAGTCTGACCGCGGCAAGGTGTCCGTGTCTCGCTGCCAGGTGACATGGCGTCTCTCCCTCGTGTGTCCGTGTGTTCACAAAGGAATGGTCGCCCTGAGAAGAGCCCGCTGTGAAATACACACAGACAGAGTTATTAAAGGCATCCCTAAACAGTAACATATAGATGATTTCAATCCACCCTGAAAAAAGCCTGCTACGAAAAACACATGGACACTGAATGTGTGTGTGTGAGTGTGTGTGTGTGTGTGTTTGTGTTTGTGTGTGTGTCTGTCTGTGTGTCTGTCTGTCTGTGTGTGTGTTTTAATAGCCTATTATTTATCAGTCGTTTCCATAGATAGTATATAAAATGTAGTTTCATACCAGCGAGGATCTCGCGGACACACGGCACGCTGCCTGCTGCTGCCGCCTCGTGCAGTGAGTTCCATCCTCTGTTGTCTCTACCGTCCACACTCAGGCCTAAACAGAACAACATTATGGATATTTATATTAAACAGACAGACACAGACAGACAGACAGACAGACAGACAGACAGACAGACAGACAGACAGACAGACAGACAAACACATTTCCAATTTCTTCTATGCTTTTCTAGAAACAAGGGGTGGCACAACTTCCCCACCGGCACAACTTTGGCCACTCTCCCCTACTATCAATTATTATTATTTATAGAGATATTACAGTCAATACACACACACACACACACACACACACACACACACACACACACACACACACACACACACACACACACACACACACACACACACACACACACACACACACACACACACAGAGGGATATTTCAGTACAAATGTAGGCTCGTCATCATTAGATTCATAAAATAATACTAGTACACAAACCTCTCTGAATCAGTCTGCGCACGTCCTTCACGCATCGCGCGCGCGCCGCCGCCGCAACGGACGACACCGTGTCTGCATAGCACTCGGTGAAATCCATTAAAAATGAACTATTATAGTATTTGACTATTCCATCATATAATTCACCCAAAACATTCCAACAGACGGCCAGACCAGACCATCAGACTGCAAAATGGCAAAATGTCCCGTCGCCTTGTATTGACGTCACACCACAACATCCTGTCACGTGCTCCTAAAACACACACACACGCACACACACACACTCACACAACATGCTGTCACGTGATATCCATATACTCGGCGGCACCCGTAGTTCGTTTCATGCATTGGATTCGATGGGATTTAGCATTAGCAGGAACACTCACATTCGCTATTATTATTCACTGTTTTTTATGGTCATTTAAAGACGCTTTATTATCAAGTAGATGTATTTGAACGTAGGCTAGGTGAAGAAGAAATGGTTGGATTTAAAGGGATACACACACCAGAGTGAAATGAGTTGATCAACGCGTTTCAGTTGCAGCAACGCAAAGGTATTTTAGGCTAGACTGTCTGTGTTAGAATCGGGCGTTATGGAGTAGTTATTCGTTATAGGTCAATGGGAGTATTGTACTGTTATATGTATGAGTAACAGCTAAATGCACATGGACCATCCATAACACTTTTGTATCCTGGCTATACAATTGTAGGCTCATGTTTTTTGTATGGGTGTGGGATATGTGTGTTGTGTTGTAGGTAGATGGATGGATGGATGGATGGATAGAGAGAGAGAGAGAGATAGATAGATAGACAGACAGACAGACAGACAGACAGATAGACAGATAGATAGATAGATAGATAGATAGATAGATAGATAGATAGATAGATAGATAGATAGATAGATAGATAGAAAATCACTTTTTGTCAAAATCAGTGAATATCTCCTCATGATCCGCTACTTGTATATACATGTAAATAGACTATAAATAGTTCCACGTCCCAGCTGCAACACGGCAGATATACCGTTTTGGGACACTTTGATTGTATTTCAATATCTGAGGGGATCTGTAGGCTACCCCCTTAAAGGTGCAGTCAGTGATTCTGGAGAACGCTTGTTGTCAAAATCACTTTTTGTCAAAATCTGTGAATATCTCCTCATGATCCACTACCTGTCTGTACTGTGTGTGTGCTGAAAAAAAAACTGGTGTTAATACACAGCCTAGGCTCTGTAAACTGGTAAGTAAACAGAGGGGGACCACCATAGCTGGTAACATGCCCATTTGCAGAGCCTAGGCTGTGTATTAAAACTATTATTCTTTTCAGCTCACACACACACACACACCCACTGTACAGACAGGTAGCGGATCACAAGGAGATATTCACTGATTTTGACAACAAGCGTTCTCCAGAATCACTGACTCCACCTGTACCATAGTTGGATTAACCTAACGCTAACTGTATGTTTACTCTATTGATCGTGAGCCTGTGCATCTGTATATGCTGAAAAATCTATTTTTTTTGTGAATTTTCATGCATTTTTGCCGATATTTGAAATGGCGATTCTGATAAATGGAGCCCATTGTTTGTGCATGAGCCTCCTCCCTGCATTGTTAACAACCAGCAGTCACACACCCACCCACTGCCTTCAATGGAGTCCATCCCTGCGTTCCAAATTATCCCCATACTTCCCTACTATTTAGTACGCCAGAAAAAAAGATTTAGGATGTCCCAATACATGCACGTCGATTGTAGTATGCTGTAAATACATAAATGCCCCCACTAACTCTAATAGCATTTTGGAGTATTCGTCTTTATTCTTGACATTTCCCGACATAATGAAAAAAAATCTTCCTTATTTGATTTTTTGTTTTCGTCTCCTAACTTGTTTCCTTCTTTGTGTCCTTACTGTGTGTCCTTTCTGTGTGTGTGTGTGTGTGTGTGTCTGCCTGTCTGTGCGTCTGCATGCCTATCTTGTCTGTTTCTGTCTGTCTGTCTGTGTGCCTGTCTGTCTGTCTGTGCGTCTCTCTGTGTGTCTGTCTGCCTGTCTGTCTGTATGTCTGTGTGCCTGTCTGTCTGCCTGCCTGTCTGCCTGTCTGTGTGCCTGTGTGCCTGTCTGCCTACCTGTATGTCTGTCTGTCTGTCTGTCTGTCTGTGTGTCTGCCTACCTGTCTGTCTGTCTGTCTCTGTCTGTCTGTCTGTCTGTGTGTGTGTCTGCCTACCTGTCTGTCTGTCTGTCTGTCTGTCTGTCTGTCCGTCTGTCTGTGCGTCTCTCTGTGTGTCTGCCTGCCTGTCTGTCTGCCTGCCTGCCTGCCTGCCTGCCTGCCTGTCTGCCTGCCTGTCTGTCTGTCTGTCTGTCTGTCTGTCTGTCTGTCTCTGTACAGTCACTCTTTAGCATCATGGTGGACATTTCATTGAAGACCGGAGCGTCTTGGGTCTGTAGCTCCGAGGGACGTCAGCTGACCGACGTCTTACTTCCTGTTTACATCGGTAACCAAGACGATGATAAAGATGATGTCAGAGATATCCATGAGTCAGAGACAGACACTACCAACTGGTGAGAATCTTTATTAACACAAACTGGGTCTTAAAGGTATAGTGCGTAAATTCTGTTGTGAATTTCTGAGAAATTTCAACAACACTGTCTGTCTGTGCATCGCCATCTACATGAGGTAAAGCCTTCAGTGATGGCACATGGATTGTATACCTTCTGCTGTACGTCCAGGTTTTTTTTTCTTAGCAGTAGAATCAACAACTGAAACATTTCATGGGCTCTTCTTGGGGATTTTTCTGAGCTCCTGCACCAGTGTCTAGGGAGGTGGGGGGGGGGGGGGGGGCGACACCAGTTTGTAAACGCTGCCATACTGAGAAATACAGAGAGAGTTTTGTGGAGCTGATAATAGGCTTAATCAACTTTGTGTCAACTCATTTGGCGATGGCTTGAATGTAACCAAAACATTTTTTATATGGAAAAAGTTGCGCACTATAGCTTTAAAACTTTTTCTTTCCTCCCAGGCCGTCCCCGGTTCTGTTGGAGCAGACTGAAGCAGACTCTCCGTGTGTGTTGACGCTCTGCTGTGGCCCAGATACCCCCTCTATCATCGGGCGCGTGTCGGTCGTGAGCGAGGCGCGAACTATGGAAGTCTACAACCAGCAGGGAGAATACTGTGGCACTGTGAGAGGGCAGAGGGACCACAGAGTCAATACAGAGAGGTGTGTATAGTATATATGCACAGACACACAGAGACAGACAGACAGACAGACAGACAGACAGACAGACAGACAGACAGACAGACAGACAGATAGGTATATACGCACAAACACTCACAGACAGACAGACAGACAGACAGATACACACACACTCAGACAGTCTCACACAGACAGACAGACAGACAGACAGGTATATACACGCTGACACACACAGACAGGTATACACAGACACACACACTCACTCACTCACTCACTCACTCACTCACTCACTCACTCACTCACTCACTCTCTCACTCACTCACTCACTCACTCACTCACTCACTCACTCACTCACTCACTCACTCTCTCACTCACTCACTCACTCACACACTCACACACACACACACACACACACACACACACACACACACACACACACACACACACACACACACACACACACACACACACACACACACACACACACACACACTAAATGGGATGTTGACCTGTAGTATTCTCTGTTCAGTGCAGAGCGAGGGCCGTTCTACAGGACTCAGCTGATACTGGAATCTCCTTCTTCAGCCTGTGAAGTCAAGGTCAGTCCCACACAAACACGTTTTTTTTAATTATTTCTTTTAAAGGGACACTGTGTAACATTTTAAGTAATTTATCAGCTAAAATCAATATCCTCATTCATAAATATGTCCTCATTGGTGTAAAATCACCTCTGCCAATAATCTGAATTATCCTCCGGAGCGGAGAATTACAAATATTAATGTTACATTTTGTACATTGAGCAGGCAAGTCGTATGGAGGCATCCATGTTTTTGGAATGTCATCAGGTGCATTGTTTAGAATTTAGAATTGTTCTTGTCCTTGAAGGCCACTGTAGCTTCTGTTATTATTCTAAAGGGGTGGGGTTACCCAGGGAGCGTTGCATTCTAGAACTTTGAAGAACTTTCTTGATGATGTCATATTACACACTGCACCTTTAAGTTTAGTCTACATTTCTTTTTCTGTCTCTGCTAGCTGCTGTCTCTGGGTGGCAGGAGCAGTGTGTTGGTGCAGCGTGTGGTTGTGTGTGTTAAAGCCGTGGCCCCCGGTCCGGTCCGCGGCCCCGGCATCGACATGGCGACGGTCCAGTGTCTGGTGGACGAGATGGGGACCAGTCTCTCTCCGGGAGCACAGAACCTCATGGAGATGGTGCAACATCAACAGAAGGTTTATTTTATTTTATAGGGGAAGGTGGGGTGATTTGTGCAACTTTTTACTCAAAGTGATTTTAAAGTGAGGCCTTGACAGTTATGTCTCCAACTCAAATATGTACATATATTTCAGGATGTTGTGCATCCCTGGCAATAAAAACTTTGGATCTGGAATAAACTGTTTAAGAAATATAGCTTTCGGAAAAAAAGTTGTCTTGTCGCACAAATCACCCCACGTAGTGGGGTGATTTGTGCGTCATTGTGTCACAATGACAAAGTCACCATCATCATCTTTCTGGCCATCTGAACTCTCATCAGTGGTGTCGTTAAGTGGAATTGAGATGTCACTCTCTCCTGAGCTACTGTAGACTATCACTTTCTTTTGGTGACCAGCGTATACAGCCATGCCACTGGCACAACTCTCAGAAATGTACTTTGCACTAGTTGCTCCGTGCTTGTGGAACCAACTGCCACCTGACAAATGTGATTCCCCCTACATTTCTGCCTTTAAATCAAGGCTCAAAACCCATATGTACACCCTGGTGTTTCCTCCCCATTAACCTCTGCACTACTTACTTACCTCTGCACTACTATCTGTGTTTATGTGGATGTATGGGCTTTACGTCTTTTATTTTGGTTATTGTTATTTTACCTTCATTGTTTACCTACTGAATGCACTATGTACAGCACTTTGGACAGTGCAAACTGTCATAAATGTGCTTTTATAAATACATTTTACTTACTTACTTACTTATAACTCACCCAGGCCCTTGCGCACAAATCACCCCATCCCCAGAATTTTGGATAATAGGCATGATGCAGCAATTTAGGGTTGACATTGTGCTAACTATATAGACTCAAAGTGTAGCATACCAAAGCACTAAAACATGTGTCAAATGTTTTCAAACGTGTCTATAATTGTTCAGACACAATAATCAAAAAACCTTGATCATGGAAATTTTACTTTGAAAGGCAAAACACAGTTTTTTGAGCTTAAATGTGCTTATATCTTATTCCTTGTGTCTCCCTTCTTTACAGGATGAGTCAAATGGATGGCTCTTCTTAAATATGTGGTCACATTTCCAATTTCTTCCACGGTTTTCTAGAAACAAGGGGTTTTGCAACTTCCAAAATGCACAAATCACCCCACCTTCCCCTATATTTTATATATTTTATTTTACTTTATTTATTTTTATTTATTTTTTTCTATTTTTACTTTTAATTTTTTTTGTTCTATTTTTACTTATTTTTATTTCATTTTAATATATAATTTAAAAAAAATTAATTTATATATTTTTTACGATTTAAATTTTTTTTTTAATGATTTTTATTTAATTTTTTATTCAATAATTTTTGAAAAATTATAATATCTGTGTGTTCCAGAATCAGACGGGCTCTCTGGGTGGATTTCTTCCACTTCTGATGGGCAGTGGAGCGTTGTCTGCTCTCACTCAAGCAGCAGCTAATCAGTCTGCACTATCAAGGGTAAGGATATGAGTTTATATATGAGACAGACAGACAGACAGACAGACAGACAGACAGACAGACAGTCAGACAGACAGACAGACAGACAGACAGACAGACAGACAGACAGACAGACAGACAGTCAGACAGACAGACAGACAGACAGACAGACAGACAGACAGTCAGACAGACAGACAGACAGACAGACAGACAGACAGACAGACAGACAGACAGACAGACAGTCAGTCAGACAGACAGACAGACAGACAGACAGACAGACAGACAGACAGACACTGGGTAAAATGTTTACTTATTTTTTGGTTCATAAAGAGTTCATTAAATATATTTTTTTCTATGATATTTTTGGGGATTTCTGATGTTGGTATGATGTGATGTGTGTGTGTGTGTGTGTGTGTGTGTGTGTGTGTGTGTGTGTGTGTGTGTGTGTGTGTGTGTGTGTGTGTGTCTCCAGACTCCAGTCGAAGCTCAAACTGCTCAGAATGGATCAATGAATGGTTCCTCCCCTCCAGACCAGACCCATTCTACTGCCTCTGACACTAAGAGTAAGAAGCAGCTTTTCACAATAAGAGAAACTTTTTATACTCAAATTGTAGCAAAATGTTCATATTGTGAGATGTACTTGCATAAATAAAAAAAAAAAAACGGAAGACCATTTATTTTCTCCCATCTGACTATTTTATTTTATTATAAATACTATATCTACAATTTTTTTTTTTTTTTTTTTTTTTAGTATTTATTCATAATTCCCATTTTTTTTTTTTTTTTTTTTTAAATGTTTTTTTTTTTTTCATAAATCCTATCATCTGATGAGTTGGTTATGTGTTGTTCTGTAAAAAGTGAGCCAGGCATCTGCTAAATAAAATGTAATGTAATGTTCCCCTGTGTTGCAGTTTTTTTTAACTGTAGTATTACCATGTAATCACCTGGTCAATGATCAAATTCCTTCGTGATTTTTCTCTACTTATGACATCTATTGCAGCATGTCCGTCCTGGGAGAGGGATCCCTTACTCTGTCAACTCTCCCTGAGATTTCTTAAATTTTTTTTTAATCCCGGTAAAGGGTTTTTTACTGGGAGTTTTTTCTCAGCCGAGCTAAGGGTGTAAGGGCAGATAGATAGATAGATAGATAGATAGATAGATAGATAGATAGATAGATAAGGGCAGGGTGTCATATTGTATCATATTGTATGGAATGTAAAGCCCACTGAGACAATTGCTATTTGTGATTTTGGGCTATACAAATAAAACTGATTTGATTTGATTTTGATTTGCAGTGAGCTCGGCCCAGCTGACTGCCATGATGTCACAGTTCCTGAACGGTAACCCTGGTCTCCACGGTGACGCTTTGGGGCAGCAGAGTCTCCATGGCAACCCTTCAGACTTCTTACCGATGCTTCAGAGCGTCTGTGATCAGGTGACCAAGATCAGACTGGACAACGCAGCAGAGGAGAAGAGGAGAAACGGATCATGGTACGTTTATTTTATTTTTATTTTTTTAAGTTTTTATTCATCCGTTTTTTAAAGATATATTCATACATTAAATGGTAAATGGTAAATGGACTTGACTTATATAGCGCTTTCTAGCCGATTTTCTCAGCCCCAAAGCGCTTTACATATCTTAACACATTCACCCATTCACTCACACACTCATAGTAGAAGCTGCCATGCAAGGCGCTCTCTGAACCATCGGGAGCAATTTGGGGTTCAGTGTCTTGCTCAGGGACACTTGGACATGTGGCGGGGAGACGGGGGATCGAACCTCCGACCCTGCACTCCAGAGGCGATCTCCCTACCCACTGCGCCACTGCCGCCCCTAAGTTATTAGTTAGTCATTAGTTATTTTTCTATTTTTAATTTTTTTTTTGCTTTATATGTATCTTTTTTTTCATGGTACGTTTTGTATTTTTTTTAAATGTATTATTTTTTAATTTTATATCATGAAACTAACTTCACACATTACATAGTTAGAAGGATTTAGTGGATTTGGGTTTACAGTAACAGGGGCTTTAACTCCAATATGTTTTATACATACAATACAATACAAAACTATTCAATACAACTTTATTGATTACTCAGTGACTTCACAGTGTGTTTTCACATGTGTGTTTATCATCTGAACCTTCTCTCTTCATCCAGAAGTGGCTCCACCTTGTGTCACAAAGGTGTCACTACATTATTTATAATATTATTTCTTATTATAAAAAAAATAGTTGGTGGTGATACGTGTAAGGTTATAAAGGCTTAAAGATAGAGTAAGCGGTTTATTTGTGTTAATATATGTTATATCACTCCATATTCCTACAGCAATCACTTCAATAGAGTACGGACGTCATATCACAGGTCTCCAAGTCATTCTAATTTGCAGTAATAGCCTAATTAAAATGTTGTAGTATCCCCGATTTTTTTATCCAAACGTGACGTAGGGACGTGCGAGGGGACTGCTAACTGCAGTAACTGACAGGAAGTTAGCTAAAAGAACCATTCCGCTTACAGCACCTTTACGTAACACAGCAATTCTAGTTTCAAAATGGCAACAAAAGCGGTAGTGTTTTTACCACGCCAGCTGTTGTTCCTGGGTGAGCGTTATACCCATGACAAAGGCATTAAGAAAAACTATATAAAAACAGCATTCTTTGCACTGATGGTCTCGTTTGCTGTTACATGTAATTTATCATTAACAGAGGAAAAAATTAGACTGTTTTAGAAATATTTAAAAGTTCCTCGTAGCGACTTTTTAAGTGCATGAATGTGTAAAGAAATTAATCTCAAGAGGCATCAAATAGACAAGCAAAGGATTGAAAAATGCATATGGACTCCATTGAAGGCAGTGGGTGTGTGACTGCTGGTTGTAAACAATGCAGGGAGGAGGCTCATGCACAAACAATGGGCTCCATTCATCAGAATCGCCTTTTAAAATAACTGCACCAAAAACTCATAAATAAATATATTTTTCAGCATAAACAGACACACAGGCTCACTATCATCACAGTAAACATACAGGTAGTGTTAGATTCACTCTACAATGTTCAAAAATACACATTTATACAAGGTTTTCATGCAGATAGCTTGAATAAAGGGGCCCTTTGTCAGGCTAGCTCGTGGGTTGGGACAGAGAATGTCTTGTCAGCTGAGTGTGAGTGACAGAGAGAAGTCGACAGCAACTTAACGGTACGTGTCTTCAACCCAACACACCAGGCTAGGCTACTGAGGCTAGTAAACACCGGGTAACATATTTTAATGTAGTTGTAGTTTTTAAAAGAGTAAATCATTTGCTTGGCTGCTTGCTTTTAAGATTTGTTTAGAAGGAATTTTGGATTAAAATGTTTTATGTTAAAGACCTACTTCACCGGTGGGAATATGAAGGTGTATTGAACTCTGAGATCCTATGTAGTATAAATGTGCAAAAATCTTAGAAATTGGTTCATCCTAGCCTGAGAAAAGGCAGAAAGAGTGTTTTATTTTGGTCTAGGAATAGTTACCACCGCATAACATATTCAAACAGGTTTATACTCTTAATCAGGTTATAGGGAATTTGGGGAAAATATTTTATTGATTTTTTTAAAGATTATTTTTTGGCATTTTCAAGCTTTATTGGATATTACAGAGTTGAAATGGAGAGACAGAGAGAGAGAGAGAGAGATAGGGGGGATGACCTGCAGTAAAGGTCCACGGGTCAGATTTTAACCTTGTTCAAATGCTTACCAGTGCTTGAAAAAAATGCTGTTTTTTCCTGAAGCAAACAAAAAAAATGCATATACTACTGGTAATATTTTAATCACTTTAATTAAATGTATTTTGTTCACAGTGATCTCGACCCAGCAATGGAAGCCCGTTTGGAAGCTATGGAGCGCAGACTGAAGGAGCACGTTGACAGACGTCTGGACGCGCTGGAGATGAAACTAGAGGCGGTTCTGAGTCTGGTGCTCAAGCAAGAAGCAAGCAGCCGGACAGGGGGAGAAAAGGCTGCTAACACGGCTGTGGAAGAGACTGCTGCTACATAAGATACACACTGAGATAGGCGGTTTTCTAAGGCCATGGCTACCACCTTGGGCTATACACTGAGATTGACGGTTTTCTATGGCCATGGCTACGCATACAGATGCAGCTAAAGAAATTGGAATATCAGTGAAAAGTGCATTTTTTCCATCATTTCCGTCGTTTCAATGAAAAGTTTGAAAAAAATCCGTAATTTTAACTCAAAAAGTGACATTTTAATATATTCTACATTCATAAGGCATGAAGTGAAATGAATCTAGAAGGAGGCAAGGAGCCAGACAGGGGGAGAGAAGGAAGCAAGCAGTCAGACAGGAGGAGAGAAGGAAGCAAGCAGTCAGACAGGGGGAGAGAAGGAAGCAAGCAGTCAGACAGGGAGAGGGAAGACTGCTAACAGGGCTGTGGAAGAGACTGCTGCTACATAAGAGAGACACTGAGATAGGCATTGTCCACACCTAAGGATGCAGCAAAAAAATATTGGGTATCAGTGAAAAGTTATATATATATATCTTTAATTTAACTAAAAACATGACATTTTAATATATTCTACATTCATAACGCATGAAGTGAAATGAATCTAGAAGGAAGCAAGGAGCCAGTCGGGGGGAGAGAAGGAAGCATTACTGATACTACATAAGATATATACTGAAATCGGCATTTTACTAAGGCCATGTCTACACGTACAGATGCATCATAAAA
>NC_137224.1:330967-333467 GCF_949987685.1 Ammodytes marinus | reverse complement strand
ACTAAAGTACAGAAGAGTTTTAGTCTTTTTACTACACTACATACTAAAGTAGGCTACAGAAGAGTTTTAGGGCCACAGACAGGAGAGAAAAAATCAGATAAGGAAGATTTTATTTTATCATGATGTCGAAAAATGTCAAGAATAAAGACGAATACTCCAACATGTTATTGGAGTTAGTGGGTTATTTATGTACTTTTAGCATACTACAATTGACGTGCATGTATTTGGGACATCCTAAATCTTTTTCTGGCATACTGTAGGGAAGTGTGGGGATTGGAACGCAGGGATAGAAAAGTAGTTTAAACTATGTTAAAAAAAAATAATTCAAATAAAAAATCAAATTGATAATTGGAAGTGAGTGAAAGAGAGATGGCAGGATACATGGCCATGAGGTAATATATTTATACGTGACTATGTCAGATTAATAATGCTAATAAAGGGTTGCACTCTCTCCCCCCCCCCTCCATAGACTCTCAGTCCTCTTCACAGCAGACCCGGGTTAGAATCCAGCCCGGGTCGTTCTCTGCATGTCATTCCCCTCTCTGACACATTTCATCTCTGTCTCTACAAAACTGTCTAATAAAAGCAAAAATGCCAGAAAAAAATATTGATTTAAAAAGAAAAAAAAGCCAAAACAAGGTAATATGAGCTTTTTATTTGGTCAGCATTGTCTGTCTGACTCATGCATCACCTTTTATGTCCTTCAGTGAATCTGCCTGAACTACGAAACCCTACACCCTGCTCTGCACACACACACACACACACACACACACACACGCACGCACACACACACACACACACCCACACCCACACCCACACACAGACACACGCACGCACACCACACACACACACACAGGGCTCGCGTCCACATATCGATGTTTCCAATAAGAAACACAACTCAATACAGTGACTGGAACGTACAGCTATTTTTCTCTGTGTGTGTGTGTGTGTGTGTGTGTGTGTGTGTGTGTGTGTGTGTGTGAGTGAGTGCCTGTGTGTGTGTGTGTGTGTGTGTGCGTGCGTGTGTGTGTGTGATTGTGTGTGTGAGTGCCTGTGTGTGTGTGCGTGCGTGTGTGTGTGTGTGTGTGTGTGTGTGTGTGTGTGTGTGCGGACACTGGTGCATGAGCTCAGAAAAATCCCCAAGAAGAGCCCAAGAAATGTTTCAGTTGTTGATTCTACTGCTAAGAAAAAAAACCTGGACGTACAGCAGAAGGTATAAAATCCATGTGGCATCACTGAAGGCTTTACCTCATGTAGATGCACTGTGTGTGTGTGTGTGTGTGTGTGTGTGTGTGTGTGTGTGTGTGTGTGTGTGTGTGCCATCACTGAAGGCTTTACCTCATGTAGATTCACCGACAGTGTGGTTGTAATTACTCAGAATTCCTCAAGGGGGCGACAGAAGTTAATTGATTCACAATCGCTAAGTTAGCGCGCGCGTGTGTGTGTGTGTGTGTGTGTGTGTGTTGATTGGAACGCAGTGTTTTGTTTTGGAAACTAACTATCAATTGTTCTGATCCACAAAAAAACAATCAATGATAATGTTTTCTCATATGTGACATAATAGGATTACATCATCGTGTGTGTGTGTGTGTGTGTCTGTGTGTGTGTGTGTGTGTCTGTCTGTGTGTGTGTGTGTCTGTGTGTTGTGTGTGTGTGTGTGTGTGTGTGTGTGTGTGTGTGTGTGTGTGTGTGTGTGTGTGTGTCAATATAATGGATCACACTGAAACAACATCGTTAGACATCTAAATAACAACCAGGGTCTAGAATAAAAAAATTCACAACCTTTAAAGGTGCAGTGTGTGATATGACATCATCAAGAAAGTTCTACAAAGTTCTAGAATGCAACGCTCCCTGGGTAACCCCAACCCTTTAGAATAATAACAGAAGCTACAGTGGCCTTCAAGGACAAGAACAATTCAAAATTTTAAACAATGCACCTGATGACATTCCAACTATGACACTTTCAAGATGGCGGCACTAGGCCTTGGTCCAAAGTCTGGAGAAATATGGACATATATGAGACCCTTTCTAAGGGAAAAAAATTATTCAAAATGTTATTTTCAGCTATTATGCACTAAATTAAATGTACTTATGGATATTATAATTCCTTTCTACAAAATCTGCTAGGAAATAAAACCCAAAATTCTACACACTGCAGGTTTATTAACAATATTAAAGCAGTTAAATTGCAAATTTCAACAACACTGTCGGTGCATCTACATGAGGTAAAGCCTTCAGTGATGGCACATGGATTTTATACCTTCTGCTGTACGTCCAGGTTTTTTTTTTCTTAGCAGTATCAACAACTGAAACATTTCTTGGGCTCTTCTTGGGGATTTTTCTGAGCTCCTGCACCAGTGTCAGGGGAAGGGGGGGCGGGGGGGGGGGGAGGGGGGAAGGGGGCACCAGTTTGTAAACGCTGCCATACTGAGAAATACAGAGAGAGTTTTGTGGAGCTGATGAGAACATATACACACTTATTTTGAAGTAGCTTAAATTG
>NC_137224.1:301099-303267 GCF_949987685.1 Ammodytes marinus | reverse complement strand
GTGTGTGTGTGTGTGTGTGTGTGTGTTTGCGTGTGCGTGTGTGTGTGTGTGTGTGTGTGTGAGAGAGAGATATATATATAGAGAGAGAGAGAGAGAGAGAGAGAGGGAGGGAGAGAGAGAGAGAGAGAGAGAGAGAGAGAAAGAGAGAGAAGGCTTACCATGGAGATGTAGGTGATTTTGAGAGATCCCACATTCTCTGTTCCTTTAGGCAGATTCTACACAAAGAAGAAAATAAAATAATAATATAACAATGATCTCCATAAATATTAGTTTCCGTCACTGTAGTTGGTTGAAGCTGTTAAAGTAGACAATGCTTTTCATGTGTGTGGCTGTGTTGGGAAAGCCCTACTAACGTCCTACTCATACTAAAAGCCCTACTAACGTCCTACTCATACTAACGTCCTACTCATACTAAAAGTCCTACTAACGTCCTACTCATAGTAAAAGCCCTACTAACGTCCTACTCATAGTAACGTCCTACTCATACTAAAAGCCCTACTAACGTCCCACTCTTACTAACTTCCTACTCATACTAATTTTGACATCAATTTGAGTATGTTGTGGTTGTGTATGCGAGTTTGTGTACTTCCAGGAAGATTTTGTGTATGGATCGATAGGTTACTTTTCCTACTCAACCGCCCCACAATGCATTGTGTCTTTCCAAACGACACAGAATTATTTTTTTTCAAATTCTTTATTGCTTCTGTATACTTCAGTGTAAACGGTCCAACGAACCTCGCATACACAATGGATGGTTAAGTAGACAGTATGTAGTATATACATGTTGAGTATGTAGGAGGGAGGACGTTAGTAGAGCTTTTAGTATGTAGTATATACATGTTGAGTATGTAGGAGGGAGGACGTTAGTAGGGCTTTTAGTATGTAGTATATACATGTTGAGTATGTAGGAGGGAGGACGTTAGTAGGGCTTTTAGTATGCAGTATATACATGTTGAGTATGTAGGAGGGAGGACGTCAGTAGGGATTTTAGTATGTAGTATATACATGTTGAGTATGTAGGAGGGGGGACGTCAGTAGGGCTTTTAGTATGTAGTATATACATGTTGAGTATGTAGGAGGGAGGACGTCAGTAGGGCTTTTAGTATGTAGTATATACATGTTGAGTTTGTAGGAGGGAGGACGTCAGTAGGGCTTTTAGTATGTAGTATATACATGTTGAGTATGTAGGAGGGAGGACGTTAGTAGGGCTTTTACAACACAGCCTTTGTCCTAATCGTATGTTTACCGAATCCTAAAACAGGAACCAGGACAGAAATTGAAACGGTTATGAGTAGTAACAACTAGAATTCTCACGACCGGATAATTCCTCCTCACTACAACAGTGTGTGTGTGTGTGTGTGTGTGTGTGTGTGTGTGTGTGTGTGTGTGTGTGTGTGTGTGTGTGTGTGTGTGTGTGTGTTATGCACCACACAGGAGATATTTGAAACCAGCTCCTAACTGTTATTACTTGACTTAAATGAAAAAAAAATGGCAGTATGATGGAGCAAGTCCCAGCTGGTTGGTTCTTCATAGTCGGCTGCAATGAAGTGTTAATAATATCGTGCCTGGAGGGAAAGGAATGAATGTGATAAAGAATATAGTTAAAACACACACACACACACACACACACACACACACACACACACACACACACACAGTCCCCCACACACACACACACACAGTCCCCCCCCCCCTCACACACACAGTCCTCCCCCCCCACACTCACACACAGCCCCCCCCCCCTCACACACACATGGTCCCCCCCCACACACACACACACAGTCCCCCCCCCACACACACACACACAGTCCCCCCCCCACACACACACACACACACAGTCCACCCCCCCACCCCCCCACACACACACAGTCGTCCCCCCCCCACACACACACAGTCGTCCCCCCCACACACACACAGACACACCCTCCCCCCCACACACACAGCCCCCCCCCACACACACACAGCCCCCCCCACACACGTGTGTCCATGTCCATGTACCACAGTAGCTGCCCCTGCGTTGCGTCCAGTATAAAGTATATTCACACACACTCCCCCCCTCCCCACCCTTACACACACCCTCCCCCCCCCCCCACACACACAGTCCCTCCCCCGTCCCCCCCCACACACACACACAGTCCCCCCCACTCACACACACTAACCTGTGGGTT
>NC_137224.1:293599-296099 GCF_949987685.1 Ammodytes marinus | reverse complement strand
CCCTCCGAACGACCACTGGCTTGCTAAAGAAGCTGAGGGTAAAGGTTATGGACTGGCCAAGCATGTCTCCAGTCTTAAACCCTATTGAGCATCTTTGGGGCATCCTAAAACGGGAGATGGAGGAGCGCAAGGACTCTAATATCCACCAGCTCCTTGATGTCGTCATGAATGGGTAGAAGAGGGTTCCAGTTGCAACCTGTGAAGCTCTAGTGAACTACATGCCCAAGAGGGTTAAGGTAGTGCTAGAAAATAATGATGGCAAAACAAAATATTGACACTTTGGGCCCAATTTGGAAATTTTTTCTTAGGGGTGTACTCACTTTTGTTGCCAGCAGTTTAGACATTAATGGCTGTGTGTCGAGTTATTTTGAGGGGACAGTAAATTTACACTGTTATACAAGCTGTACACTGACTACTTGACATTGTATCAAAGTGTCATTTATTCAGTGTTGTCGCATGGAAAGATATAATGAAATATTTGAAGAAATGTTAGGGGTGTACTCACTTTTGTGAGATACTGTATATATAAATGTATGCTCTATTTCTTTTAGGGCGCACAGTGATTGTGACATAAATGTGCATACTCAAACAATTACTCATTAAAAACTTGCAACACACACACACACACACACACACACACACACAAAACACACACACACACACACACACACAGACGCACGCACACACACACACACACACACACACACACACACACACACCTGACTGATTTATACCCATAGAAGGAAATAACATTGGTATTGTGTTTCATAGGGGACTTCCCGCTGGCTCACAATCCAAGTGCTTCCTCCTTCAATTCTGTGGGAAAACATTCTTAGAAATTAATGTCACAACACAAACACACACACACATATTGACACTGACACACACACACACACACACACACACACACACAGACTGACACTGACACTGACACTGACACACAGACACACACACACACACACACACACACACACACACACACACACACACACACACACACACACACACACATACTGACACTGACACACACACACACACACACACACACACACACACACATACTGACACTGACACACACACACACACACACATACTGACACTGACACTGACACACACACACACACACACACACACACACACACTGAGTACAGAATCGGTTTTAATAGCAAATAAATTGTTTTCTCTTTTAGCTCAAAAACACAGTTGATACTATCCTGGATTTGGCCGAGAGAGAGAGAGGAGAGAGAGAGAGAGAGAGAGAGAGAGAGAGAGAGAGAGAGAGAGAGAGAGAGAGAGATATGAGGAGATATTCACTGATTTTGTTAGAAATGTTATGCTTTTCTCAAAACGCGCACACTTGTTATTAATCTGTGAGCTTATTGCACAATGGGGGATCCTGCAATGTAGTTCATTTTTCATAAATACTTCTGTCAAATCACTACCGTAATTACAAAAAACCCAGAATATAAACAGGTCAAAAGGAAGGCAGGGTCAGAGGGGAGAAGAGATGAGTGAGGCAGATAGGAGTGTGTGAGTAAATACTGCCATCTAGTGGCAACAGACACAACTTACCTCACTTACCTCACTTTAATTTTACTGTATACTAGTATAGGATAGTACTCTTTCTGTTCATTCTTTGAAGACCTACTTCACCGGTTGGAATATGAAGGTGTATTGAACTCGGAGATCCTGTGAAGTATAAATGTGCAATTTTTTTTTAAATCGGATCATCCTAGCCTGAGAAAAGGCAGAAAGTGTTTTATGGTCTCACTGTCTAACCCTACATTTCTCTTTTTTAACCCTATAAGAGAAATATAGGGTTAAAAAAAAACACTCTTTCTGCCTTTTCTCAGGCTAGGATGATCCGATTTTAAAAAAAATTGCACATTTATACTTCAAAGGATCTCCGGTCAATACACCTTCATATTCCAATTGGTGAAGTAGGCCTTTAAGTTCATTTTTGCTTCACTCATTGGTTGCCTGTCTGTCCTCTTCCAGATTTCCCTGGTGGAGACGAGACGGTGTGGATCCGGTCCCCCCTCCGGTAACATCTGAAGTCCTCCTGCATCCACACTATTCACACTTTACTTTACTGTTACCATGTAAACATCTGGTCAATGATCAAATTCCTTCGTGATTTTTCTCTACTTATGACATCTATTGCAGCATGTCCGTCCTGGGAGAGGGATCCCTTACTCTGTCGACTCTCCCTGAGATTTCTAAAAAAAAATGTATCCAGGTAAAGGGTTTTTTTTTACTGGGAGTTTATTCTCAGCCGAGCTAAGGGTGTAAGGGCAGGGTGTCATATTGTATCATATTGTATGGAATGTAAAGCCCACTGAGGCAAATGTCTATTTGTGATATTGGGCTATACAATTAAAACTGATTTAATTTGATTTGACATGCTATGGAAGATAAGTAGACACAATTCTCAACAATAGGAGAAATAAACAGACGCAAACAGACAAATACACAAACAACAAAGTGAGCAATTTATTGG
>NC_137224.1:281099-288599 GCF_949987685.1 Ammodytes marinus | reverse complement strand
GAACGCAACCGTGGTTTTTGTGATCCGATCACGTGAATACAGCTCTAACTACAGGAGGAAACACTCTCAAGACGCATTGACATCGGATCACAAAAACCACATTCGGAGGTGGTTTACGTCGGTTGTGTCGCTTGTATCCGCATTCATTTTGTAGTGGGAACACCTATGTGGTTTTTGTCCACATCAGTCAAGACCCTGGCATTGCTGAGTAGGATGCTATGGTCTTCTCTCCCTCTAACCCTGTGTGTGTGTGTGTGTGTGTGTGTGTGTGTGTGTGTGTGTGTGTGTGTGTGTGTGTGTGTGTGTGTGTGTTGTGTGTGTGTGTGTGTGTGTGTGTGGACTATAGTGAAGTTTTCTTCAACAAAAAAACTTCTTCCACACACTCTATCAACAACACATATTTTGTGATACTTACTGTAAAGATGCGCCCCCTTTGGACTAAAGCGGTAATGTTTTTACCACGCCAGCTGTTGTTCCTGGGTGAGCGTATATACCCATGACAAAGGCATTAAGAAAAACTATATAACAATAGCATTCTTTGCACTGATGGTCTCGTTTGCTGTTACATGTCATTTATGATCATCAGAGGAAAAATTAGACTGTTTCAGAAAAATTAGACTGTTTCAGAAATATTTAAAAGTTCCTCGTAGCACTGCCATCGGTGTTTGAGTGTGTGTATAAAATGTGTATTGTGAAGCGCCTTGTGACCCTGGTCTGTGAAGGGCGCTATATAAATAAAGCTTACTTACTTACTTACCTTTAACACCATTGACTGTATATAAAAAAGCTTACTACAGATTACATTGTGTCAAAGTTTATCAATTAATTTTTGATTTTTATTAATCTTTCCAGAATCACTATAAAAAGAAAATGGCTACCCACTCCGAGGAAGATCTTTGCTGTCCATCCTGTCAAGACATATTCGTCGACCCGGTCATCCTATCATGTAGCCATAGCTTCTGTAAAACCTGTTTACACAACTGGTGGAAAGTGAAACAGTGCCAAACATGTCCAATTTGTCGCACCGTCTCCATTTGGGGCGACCCACCTCGAAATTTAGCCTTAAAGAACCTATGTGAAGCATTTTTACAGGAGAAAAATCGCAGGGCTTCATTACGGCATACAAATGTGGCCACGGGATTTTGCAGTCAACACTCGGAAAAGTTTAAACTCTTTTGCGTGGACCACCAGATGCCCGTGTGTGTGATTTGTCGAGATTCGAAGCAACACGCAAACCACGCGTTCAAACCGATCGATGAGGTCGCTCAAGACCACAGAGAAAAGCTGCGAGGATCATTGAAGGGCTTGCAAGAGAAACTGGTGGTTTTCAACGATGTGAAAGCTAACTTCAGTCAGACAGAAAAACACATCAAAGTTCAGTTTCGACGCACGGAAAGGCAGATTCAGGATCAGTTTGAGAAGCTACACAAGTTTCTAGAAGATGAAGAGGAGGCCAGGATGACTGCTCTGAGGGAGGAAGAGGAGCAGAAGGTAATTTTAATTGATTGATTATTATTTTTTTGTTTTTACTTCTACAGGTAAATCCCATTGAGAACGCACTCTTTTTTTTTTTGGCATTTTCAAGCTTTATTAGACAGTACAGAGTTGAAATGGGGAGAGAGAGAGAGAGAGAGAGAGAGAGAGAGAGAGAGAGAGAGAGAGAGGGGATGACATGCAGTAAAGGTCCACGGGTCGGATTTGAACCCGCGACCACTGCAACGAAGGCCGGAGCCAATCTGGTACGCACTCTATCCACTACACCACCAGAGCGCCCCGCAGACTCTTTTTCAAGGGGAGACCTGTTCCCATTCCCACGTTACCATTCACACACACATTCATACAAAAGTATAATTGTACATTTTCAATGACTTCCGTTTACTGTTTATTGCATCTATGGGTAGGATGTCCTAGAGGAAAGGGGGCCGACCAGTAACCATGAGGTCGCTGGTTGGATCCCTGGCACCGGACAGGAGGGTGTTAGGTGTTGTTTTTGAGAATCCAATTTGGTTGTATACATAAACAAATATAATAATAATATTCTAATCTAATCTATTCTATTCCATTCTTAGAGTCAGATGATGAAGGAGAAGTCGGAGGCTCTGGGTAGAGAGATAGCAGCTCTTTCACACACAGTCAAAACCACAGAGGATCAGCTGAGAACTGACGACGTTTCGTTTATACTCGACTACAAATCTGCAACGGAGAAGGTCCAGAACTACAACATGCAGAATGAACCAGAGCTCAACGCAGGAGCTTCAAGGTGAGACATGCTGCGTTCCAATTCCCGTACTTCCCTACTATTTAGTATGCCAGAAAAATGTTTAGGATGTCCCAATACATGCACGTCAATAATAGTATGCTGAACATACATAAATGCCCCCACTAACTCCAATAGCATTTTGGAGAATTCGTCTATATTCTTGACATTTCTCGACATAATGAAAATAAAATCTTCCTTATCTGATTTTTTTCTCTCCCCTGTGGCCCTAAAACTCTTCTGTACTTTAGTATGTAGTGCAGTAAAAAGACTAAAACTCTTCTGTACTTTAGTATGTAGTGTAGTAAAACGACTAAAACTCTTCTGTACTTTAGTATGTAGTGTAGTAAAAAGAAAGAGTATGTGATTTGGAACACAGGGATTGTTTTTTCAAGCACCTAACTGGTACATTTTGAGGTTTTTGTCTATGTATCTTCCATAACATGTCTTCTTTCATACTAGTATAAATCAAAAGGTCCAACATGTACATTCAGGTGTTTATTTGACTAAACCTTGTCTGTTTGCGTCCGTATATTTCTCCTATACAACCATCTTTAACGGACATTATCTCAACATTAGTTTTTTTAGAATAAAAAATCTCAACTTCTAAAGCACTTACATCAACTAAACTTTCCATAATCATTCTCAGCACTATTCTGAAGGTTATTACAGAGGGATTTGTTCATATGATGTTAATTTTCTGATTTATGAGACATTTTATTCTGAAAATCATATTGAAAATGCATTAAACCCTGCAGGTAGTATATTTTATTTATGAAATGTATAAAAAAGCTGTTTCCAAAATTTGTTCTGTAAAAGCTTTGGACACTAACATGTTTGTAAAAATTAAATAAAGATCATAACTCTGGCTTTATCCAACATTTAGATTAAAAAATTGTTTTTTAAAGAGAGACAAATTCACACATTATTAATAAAATACAGTATTGCCAAATTTAATAATTAATTCAAATGCTTCTGAGAAAACAGTAATACAATTTTTATTTTATTTTAATTACTTTTTGTATAACTTTTTTCACATTTTTATATATATTTTATTAATTTTATACACTTTCAATCAACTGGCAAAGTTTCACAATCATAGCTATAATCTAAAAATTCTCCCCTATTCTCTTGCAGTCCCTTAATTGACGTTGCCAAACACCTGGGCAACTTGAGCTTCAACATTTGGACGAAGATGAAATCCATCGTCTCCTTCACTCCTGTGATTCTGGACCCAAACACCGCACACTCTGAACTAATCCTATCCGAGGATCTAACCAGCATTAAGCACGGGAAAAAACGCCAACAGCTGTTCATTCCCGAAAACCCGGAAAGATTTGAATACTGGGATGCTGTTTTGGGTTTGGGATTTGACTCCGGGACCCACATTTGGGTGGTTGAAGTCGGGGAAAACAAAGATTGGGAATTGGGCGTATCCGCTGAAAACGCTTGTAGAAAGGGGTTCGTAGGGTCCATGGTTTGGAGTGTCGAATTCACCGATGGATTGTACAAGGTTTTTTCCTCGGTCAAAAAATTCACGCAGCAGCTGCAGCCGCCGATTGTCAAGCTGAGAAAGATCAGAGTGCATTTGGATTGGGATAAGGGACAGTTGGAGTTTTCAGACCCGGACACAGACACACACATTCACACCTTCACACACACGTTCACGGATAAGTTGTGCCCGTATCTTTGCACCAGGCATTCTCTGCCTCTGAAAATACTGCCAGGGAAGGTGTGTGTAACAGTGGAGAGTTAGAACATATCATGTAGTTATTAATTTCATGCACTTGATGACAAAAAGTTGAAATATCGAGAAACTACTGCTCAAGGACTGCAATACAAATGGACACAGACAGACACAGACAGACAGACAGACAGACAGACAGACAGACACATAGACAGACAGACAGACAGACAGACAGACAGACAGACAGACAGACAGACAGACAGACAGACACAGACAGACAGACAGACAGACAGACAGACACACAGACAGACAGAGAGACAGACAGACACACAGACAGACAGACAGACAGACAGACAGACACAGACAGACACACAGACAGACAGACAGACAGACAGGAAACCTTCACACACACTTTAAATTATATTATAGGAGGGGATTTTTGTAACCTTCCTGTTCTGTTAATTTCATGTTAACTTCTTTCTAGTGTACTATCATCATCTAATATTGTGTTAGATCCTTTTGCTATTTTACATTTAGTTTAGTTTTAGTTTTATTTGTGCAAATAAACAAGATTAAAAAAATGGCAAGAAGATGCGCATAGACAGACATAAATGCACGGGTGGGACAAAAGAAACCCCGAAGGCCTTATGAAGGATGTCCACCTGACATTAAAATACAATAAAGAAATGAAGTAAAATAAAAAAAAGAAAAGAAAAGACAAACAAAAATAAAATTAAAGAGATAAAACTACAAAGTCATGTTACAAAAATGAGAATACATCTAAGTACATGTAAAAAAGCAAAGTAAAGATGTAACTAACAAGCAACAAGACAATATAACATACATTCAGTTTAACACATTATCGTAAGCTTTTAAAATTAGGTACATTTTAAGAGGTTTTTTGATTTAGAAAAGTTTTGAACTTGTATTTGCTATTTATGAATGGCATCATGATCATAGACTTTATAATGTCTATGCTCATGATGACCTGAGCTCAACAACCTGCTTTTGAGTTAAAAAGAAAATCAAAATGTTTGGATCATTTTGACTATAATAAATAGCTCAGTCGAAAAATGTTGTGCTTTTTTTATTTTATTTTTATTTTATTTACAGTTGTGTCAACATCCATTGTGTGTGTGTGTGTGTGTGTGTGTGTGTGTGTGTGTGTGTGTCTGTGTGTGTGTGTGTGTGTGTGTGTGTGTGTGTGTGTGTGTGTCTGTGTGTGGGTGTGTGTGTCTCTGTCTGTCTGTCTATCTCTCTCTCTCTCTCTCTCTGTCTGTCTATCTCTCTGTCTGTCTATCTCTCTCTCTCTCTGTCTATCTGTCTGTGTGTGTGTGTGTGTCTGTGTGTGGGTGTGTGTGTCTCTGTCTGTCTGTCTATCTCTCTCTCTCTCTCTCTCTCTCTGTCTGTCTGTCTGTCTGTCCGTCTGTCTTTCTGTCTGTCTGTGTCTGTGTGTCATGTATTGTATTTGATCTACTGTTTATCGTTATGCTTTTATTTATTGTAAGGATCACTTACGTCACTCCTCTTCCGGTTACGTATCCGGTTAACTTGACGCAGAGTTGTAGTCCAATGGAAGCCTTCGTCGCAGCCCGCAGGAAACAATCGAGTGCGATTTTAGCTTGAAAATAACAAGTGAATTGGCTAGATGTGGCGATAAATAACATATTATCCCTTCAGTCTGGCTCTTCAGCTTTCTGTCTGTCGTGTTGTGAAGGCTCCAATCGGTTTAAGAGGCGTTCGCGAGGCCTTGTTTATACCTGGGAAACATTGGGAGAAACCAAAACAGGCCGCTCGGTATTAAACGGCTATTAACGGCTGTTTAACGGTCGTTTCGGGTCTGGATCGGCCACTTTAAATCACCAAGTAAGTGTCAACACGAAGAATAATCTGTTTAAAGTCCAACATTTTGAATTAAAACCCTCCTGTCTTGCGATTGTTTTGGTTTTTTTGGTGGTCACACACACACACACACACACACACACACACACACACACACACACACACGATGTCTTTCTTTCAAATGCTAACTTCTTCTAATGCTAAATCTTCGAGCTAACGTTCATAATAAACTTGCGAAACGGGCTCATAGCGGCACAATAACACACATCTCACATCGATTTAACAAGAAAATACTGTGTACGTGATATCACGTCCGCCATTCTGTCTTGTTGTGTTTATAATATTTATTCTAGCTAGCTGTAACTTAGCCCCATTAGCTCGACGCTAAGCTAACGTTAGCCTTGTTTGTCAAACCAGCTGGCCGAAGAAAACTCCAAGAAGGCGAACTACGTAGCTTCTTTATCGATGTTTTTATAGATCCCTATAAAGTTAATCTAACAGTAAAGCCTTATATGGTATTGTTTTGAGTCCCTTTTCCGGCTGTATTGACAAAAATATAGCTGAAAACTGTTCCTTGTTAATGTAAAATATCGCCATCGGAAGTTGTACTTATGAGATATTGTTTATTCCGCATAGAATTAAAATGTCATGGTCTCAGAAATTGGCAGGTTTGTTTAACAGCCTAACATCCAATCAAATAATCTACATTTTAGGCCTGACATTGTCCGTCTTTTTGCCGGTCTTTAAAAAAAAAAGTGGTTTAGTCATCCGTATCAACATTGCTTGTATAAAGTTGCTTTAAATTAAGTGAACAATTGAATAGCAATACACCTGCCGCTGATAGTGGTAATGTTGAATGTTAGATAGATTTCAGTATTGTGTCGTGTTATGTAGGTAATGCAGGGCAACGTTTGACTATGATGGGTGTTGTTAAATGTTTTGGCTGCCTGCTATAGCCTTATAGACCTACTTCACCGGTGGGAATATGAAGGTGTATTGAACTCTGAGATCCTATGTAGTATAAATGTGCAAACATTTTTAGAAATCGGTTCATCCTAGCCTGAGAAAAGGCAGAAAGAGTGTGTTATGGTCTCACTGTCTAACCCTACATTTTACCATTTGTGACATTAAACATGGTAAAATGTAGGGTTAGGATTAACAGGACAGCTGGGCCAAGGGAAGACTGAGGGAAGAAAAACCTCATCATTATATTATAATAGCCATTTTATAATGATAGAAAGCTGGTTCATGTATGGGGTGAAGTGTTCCTTTTAAAAGCAGGCCCTAAAATGTCTAAAAGGCACTGTATACATTCATCTAAAAACACAAGGATCAAATTGGTTTTAAAAATGTTGTGAATGAATCTTTCAACAGTCTTAAGAATGCCTGACAGGACAGGAGACCAAGTCATTGTTTTTGAAGAGTAGGGTTCTATCAATTAATTTATTTTTCTGATTTTGCAAGTTTAAAATGCAGTGGATTGTGGGTCAGAAGAACCGCCATAAAGCTGATGGTTTAATATGTACACTTAAAAAATAAAATCTCTGATCCGGGATGTGGTAGGCCGGGCATTCGGGTATTTTTTCAAAGCATGTTGAATATGACCACATGTATTGGGCACATCCTAAATTTGTTTTTTTTATACCAAACTAAATAGCAGGGAAGTCAGTGTGGGGACTGGAACGCATAATTAACTTTTCTCTCTTTTATAGAT
>NC_137224.1:272420-280899 GCF_949987685.1 Ammodytes marinus | reverse complement strand
TTTTTTTAAAAGCTTATTGAGACACCCAACTTGATACTATGCTCCTCTCCCAGTCGTTCTGTCAGGATAGATGGATGGATAGATAGACATACACTCACTCACTCACTCACTCACTCACTCACTCACTCACTCACTCACTCACACACACACACACACTCACTCACACACACACTCTCATACACCGATAGCAGTAGGTGTCATGCAAGGCGCTCTCTGAACCATCGGGAGCAAATCTAAATCGAATTGAGTTGTGACTGAGGTGCTTGACAGAAACCCAGCTCTAGTTTTTTACTGTGATGTAACCACACCAGAGTTAACCTGACACACTGCCGTCACCAACCGGCTTGTTTACAGTATCTGCTCTCTATGGCCGCTGTGTTGACTCACCAAATAGCATGACATAATCCTCGAGTCGCAAAAAACACATTTAAAGCTGGGGGGTATGTGATTTCTGATTGGTCAAAATGAACATGAGTGGTACACTTTGACCAATCAGAGAGGCTCTGATTTAAAAAAAATAAAAAATAAATAAATCAATTCTCTGGCTGTTGGGACTGTCAACTGTTCAAATCTCTATCCCAACTGCTATTTTCTCCCCAAATTCTCCACCCCAGCTTTATAGTGGACAGAATGTAACAGTTCCATCTAGGTGTCTGTCCATTAATCAGGGGTTAATCCACACCTATGGAATGTTCTCCAGCCAATCAGAATAGAGTATTCACACAGACTATGGTATAACATGACAATCCTTCTTCAGCACATTTTAAATTTGACATTTATATTGAAGACATGGTTCAGTATTAAGATTATTTTTGGCCTTTTTTAAGCTTTACTAGACAGTACAGAGTTGAAATGGAGAGACAGAGAGAGAGAGAGAGAGGGAGAGAGAGAGAGGGGGGATGACCTGCAGTAAAGGTCCACGGGTCGGATTTGAACCCGCGACCACTGCAACGAAGGCCGGAGCCAATATGGTACACGCTCTATCCACTACGCCACTGGAGCGCCCAGCAGTATTTTATTTTATATTCTCTGATAGTTCTACCTATATTACATGTTCTAAGTAGAAAGTCCATTATTATTCTCTAAGGCCGCTGTGTTGGTAAATACTATGACATAATCCTTCTTCAGTAAATACACACACACACACACACACACACACACACACACACACACACACACACAGACACACAGACACATTGACATAATCCTTCTTCAAATAACCCTGTGGACGAAGCATGGCAATATTATACAGGTAACTACTGATACATTTTAAATTTGACATTTATATTCAAGACATGGTTCAGTTTTAAGATTATTTTTTTTGTATTTTTTTCAAGCTTTATTAGACAGTACAGAGTTGAAATGGGGAGAGAGAGAGAGGGGGGATGACCTGCAGTAAAGGTCCAAAGGTCTGATTTGAACCCGCAACCACAGACACACACACACACACACACACACTGGGACACTCCCTCACATCAAGCTGTCTTGTTTACCAAACCAAACACCTTAAACTGTCACTGTCTGCATGTAACTGTCTGCCAATTTAAATTAGGCTCTGAGTAACATTCAGTTGTTGTTGTTGTTGTTGTTAAATTAATAATTCTAGCGTCCCCTTTGGACAAAAGAAAAAACTATATAAAAATAGCATTCTTTCTTTGCACTGATGGTCTCGTTTGCTGTTACATGTCATTTATGATCATCAGAGGAAAAATGAGACTGTTTCAGAAATATTTAAAATTTCCTCGTAGCACCTTTTTAAAACAGAAGTCCTTAACATTAATAATTGGTTATTAATGATATGAATATGATATGGAAGAAATGGATTTTTCTAAAAGCTCAGAATCAGCCTTTTCTAGTATGAATGTTCTCATTAAAGGTGCACTGTGTAATATGACATCATCAAGTAAGTTCTAGAATGCAACGCTCCCTGGGTAACCCCACCCCTTTCGAATAATAACAGAAGCTACAGTGGCCTTCAAGGACAAGAACAATTCTAAATTTTAAACAATGCACCTGATGACATTCCAACTATGACACTTTCAAGATGGCGGCACTAGGCTTTGGTCCAAGATATGCAGAAATATGGACATATATGAGACCCTTTCTAAGGCTTTTCAGCTATTATGCACTAAATTAAATGTACTTATGGATATTCTAATTACTTTCTACAAAATCTGCTAGGAAATAAAACCCAAAATTCTACACACTGCAGGTTTAAAGTGAGCAGTGCAGAAAGGCCTTGGTGTGACTGTGGTTGCGTTCCGAATCGCATACTATCTACTATATAGTATGTAGAAAAAAGATTTAGGATGTCCTGATTCTTGTGGCCAGATTTAGGATGGTTAGAAGTACCCGGATGTCCTACTTCATGCGGCCAAGATTGTTAGTGTTGAAAACTGCATCCTATTTGGGCGATTCTGACCCACAATCCAGTGCGCACGTGAAGTGACGTCACATCGACGAAGCCTCCATATGAAAACAAACGGGGATGCGACGGATATAAAAGCAAGAGGCAAGATCAAGGCGCAATGTTATGATGAAATAAGAGAGTAAAGTATGTCCCAATAGTATGCCTACTGCATCCTAACTAGATTATTTTTATTGTCGGATGTAGTATGTAGAATAGAAAAAAGAAAGAGTATGCGATTCGGAACGCAACCTGTGTTAGTTTCATACACACACTCTGTCCTGCCATTTTGCCTCGACTTATCACACTGTTTAATAAACAACATTTTTAGGCATTTTTAGTGTGTAAGAGATTTTCACATGGCCCATACATTTGGACGAATACATGTGTGGTTTTATAATGTGCAGTAAACCCTACATTTTCCCATGTGTGATGATGTCACCCATGGTAAAATGTAGGGTTAGACAGTGAGACCATAAAACACTCTTTCTGCCTTTTCTCAGGCTATAGGATGAACCGATTTCTAAAATGTTTTGCACATTTATACTACATAGGATCTCAGAGTTCAATACACCTTCATATTCCCACCGGTGAAGTAGGTCTTTAAGCTTTACTGCGACACCACAGTCTAAAACAACACCAACCCACATCTCCTCCACAGAGCAAACACACAGTTTTTTTTGTGTCTCTCTCTCTCTCTCTCTCTCTCTCTCTCTGTGTCTCTCTCTCTCTGTGTGTGTGTGTCTCTCTCTCTCTCTCTCTCTCTCTCTCTCTCTCTCTCTCTCTGTGTGTGTGTCTCTCGCTATGTGTGTGTGTCTCTCGCTATGTGTGTGTGTGTGTGTCTCACAGTTATACTCTGATGTTTCACTGTTAGGCAATTTCCTGTCTTTGCTCAGAGTAAGCACTAGAGTACTGCCAACCGGTTTTTATCTGTTAAGAATGGCAGAAATGACCATGGGGAGATTGTGTGTGTGTGTGTGTGAGATATAGTGTGTGTGGTAGTGTGTTTGTCTTTGTGTGTGTGTGTGTGTGTGTGTGTGTGTGTGTGGGGTAGTGTGTTTGTCTTTGTGTGTGTGTGTGTGTGTGTGTTCTTTGTTGTTGTAGCAAGTTGTTCCAGACTGAAAAAAAAAAAAAGCATTTGACGTCAAATTCGGTATCAGTCGCAGCTGTGTGTGTGTGAGAGAGAGAGAGAGAGAGAGAGAGAGACTGTGTGTGTGTGTGATTGTGTGAGAGAGAGACTGTGTGTGTGTGTGTGTGTGTGTGTGTGTGTGTGTGTGTGATTGTGTGAGAGAGAGACTGTGTGTGTGTGTGTGTGACCTTGTTTCACAGACTACAGGTGCTTTCTAAACTGGTGCAATCATTATGCGCTCCATTGCCTGTGAACGTCACCAAAAACCAAATTGTGGCTACAGTGTATTTTTCTGCAGGCTGCAACTCGACACTATTTAGTGTGATGTTTAAAGCAAGTTAAAGCTGGGGTGGAGAATTTGGGGAGAAAATAGCAGTTGGGATAGAGATTTGAACAGTTGACAGTCCCAACAGCCAATAAGAACAGAGAATCGTTTTTTTTTTTTTTTTTTTTTTTTTTTTCTGAGCCTCTCTCTGATTGGTCAAAGTGGACCGCTCATGTTAAATTTGACCAATCAGAAATCACATACCCCAGCTTTAACTGGTTATTATTACTACAGGTGGTGACACGAGCCATGTAAAGCTAGCACTGATCAAGACAAAATAACCCTGCGTTCCAGTTAGCCTGCACCCTGCGTGGTAGCTGCTGCTGCTATCGGTGTATGAATGAATGAATGTGTGTGTGATTGGGTGAATGTGTACAAAACAATGTAAAGTGCTTTGGGTCTGTGAAAAACCAGGGAAAAGAGCTTTATAAGTGGAGTCCATTTACCATTTACAATCAAATTGGATGTACTCCTAAAAAAGGAGTAAATTAAACTTAAAAAAAAAAAAATATATATATTTTTGGGGCATTTTGCACTTTATTAGACAGTTTGGGGAGGCAGAGATACAATGGGGCAAAGAAAAAAGCGCTATATAAGTGGAGTCCATTTAACATTAACCATTAACCGTTTACATTCAACACTAATTCTAAATCTGTTTTCTTTTCTCCATAGCTAAATCCTACCAGACTCCCCCCTCCTCATCTGAGACCCAACAACAACAACAACAACACAGCTACTCCTGGTACCAAAACGCCTCAGAGAGCGACAAGAAACCCTTAGCTCAAACCATCACCTTAAAGACCAGCGGGCCCAAACCCGTCGCCCCTACAACCACCTACGATCCCTGGGACTCTATTATGGGTCTGCGTGCCCCATCACCCACCCCTATCCCCACCCCAACCCAGGAACCTCTCCACACATCCCCCTCTCTCTCATGGACTACCGCGGGCCTCGGAATCGCGACCAGCCGATTCGAAAAGCCCCGATCTTCGCTTTCACCTCCAAGACCACAACAGCAGAGCCTCAGCGAAAGTTTGGGCTTCGGGAGTGACTCGGAATTCCTCGCGGACACGTCGGAGTTATCCCAAACCACGTCGGCGATTTCAACGTCCACGCTCGTTAGGAACCCAAACTGTCGGACGTACAGACGGCCCAACAAGGACAAAAACTCCACGACTAGCAAAGTTAATAGCGCTACGGACTTTTCGAGCGCATTAGCTAGCACCGTTTTCGGCACGGATTTACCCAAGAAGTCTACATCCGATAACATTAGTATTAAGACCACAATTGCGGGTGGGGGTGGGGGTGTTAATGTAAGTGTTGGTGGGGGTGGGGTTGGGGGTGGGGGGAGGGGAAAGGGGAGAACGAGGGATTTCACAGTGCTACACCCTTCCTCCGTGTCTATGTGTAACGTGACCATCCAGGACAGAGCGGTGGATGAGTACAGCAGTGAAACGGCGCCCTCCAGTGCAGGGAGTGTGGCGGTGGCGGTGTCCGGTAGCACAACCACAGAGCTGGGAGACGCAGCAGGGTGGCAACGCAAGAAGCCTGAGCCACAGAACACAAGGTAAGGACAAGACAAGGGCACCGCCATGTTTCTTTCATTTTCATTGTATTCAAGGCTCTCGGCCACAGCACATGGCATGGAGCACAACAATCCAATCAAATCATAACAAAACAATGGTGCACGGCAGGGGCAAAAACTAAAACACTACTTAAAGCTGCAGTGTGTAGAATTTTGGGTTTTATTTCCTAGCAGATTTTGTAGAAAATAATTATAATATCCATAAGTACCTTTTTAATTTAGTGCATAATAGCTGAATTATTATTTTTTTCCTTAGAAAGAGTCTCATATATGTCCATATTTCTCCATACTTTGGACCAAGGCCTTGTCATCGCCATTTTGGAAGTGTCATAGTTAGGGTCTTTTCTGAAATGTATGCTTCTTTTTTATGACCTTTTTTAGAATTAGCCTTTTATATCTAGATA
The DNA here is from genome assembly GCF_949987685.1 of Ammodytes marinus. Classification (NCBI taxonomy): domain Eukaryota; kingdom Metazoa; phylum Chordata; class Actinopteri; order Uranoscopiformes; family Ammodytidae; genus Ammodytes; species Ammodytes marinus. The sequence goes on along the minus strand of NC_137224.1, from coordinate 275,049 downwards.
GGAGCGGGGCGCTGAGGCCGCCATGTTGCACCGCCATGTTTCTACAGTAGCACAGAACGGACAAACTTAACGGCCTTTACACGTTTTTATATATAGTGGGCGTCCTGGTGGAAATGCACCTGCTGGAAGACCAAGAAGAAGTACTATAGAATAAATAACTAAATACATCTTCACCTCATCACTTGATATTGTGGAAAGACTTGAGGCAGTGGTGGATGATGCCATCTTTAGTAACTATAGCTTCTTTTTAAAATTGAATTAGAGTGAGCCTTTTAATATCTACATAGGAGCAGCAGGCCGCCATGTTTCTATAGTGGCACAGAAGTAGTAGGCACTGTCCAAATGTACACTGGTATTTTGGTAACTGTGGTTGCGTTCCGAATCGCATACTTTCTACTATATAGTATGTAGAAAAAAGATTTAGGATGTCCCGATTCTTGTGGCCAGATTTAGGATGGTTAGAAGTACCCGGATGTCCTACTTCATGCGGCCAAGATTGTTAGTGTTGAAAAGTGCATCCTATTTGGGCGATTCTGACCCACAATCCAGTGCGCACGTGAAGTGACGTAACATCGACGAAGCCTCCATATGAAAACAAACGGGGATGCGACGGATATAAAAGCAAGAGGCAAGATCAAGGCGCAATGTTATGATGAAATAAGAGAGAAAAGTATGTCCCAATAGTATGCCTACTGCATCCTAACTAGATTCTTTTTATGGTCAGATGTAGTATGTAGAATAGAAAAAAGAAAGAGTATGAGATTCGGAACGCAACCTGTAGCTTTTTCTGTGTGATCGGACACTAAACCGGAGCTTTTTTTAAAACTTTGCCCAAAGTGCGATTTTTGAAAAATCAGTTTGCCCCTTATTTAGACTTACATGTTGCTAGCTATGGTGGGCTTCTTTGTTTACATGCTAGTTTACGGAGCCTAGGCTGTGTATTAGGAACACCAGATTTTCTTCCAGTACACACAGACAGACACACACACACACACACACACGCACACACACACACACACACACACACACACACACACACACACACACACACAGTACAGACAGGTAGTGGATCATGACGAGATAATCACTGATTTTGACCAATAATAATTCCAACACCAAGCATTCGCCGGAATCACTGACTCCATCTTTTAACTGGTTTTTATTATTTATTTTATATTTTTATATTTTTTAGGTCCAGGCCGTCCCAGAGCAAGACCAAGAAAGACTCTAAACTGGAGATGTTTGGTTTCGATGACACGGACGCCGCCATCTTAAACAGCGAGGAAAGCAGCCAGCCACACACGGACGGCGGCCAATCCAGCTACAAAATAAAATACTTCGGTTTTGACGATATGAGCGGCAGTGATTCGGACGAAAATGATGACGTCGCCATTGAACGGAGGAAGAGGAGGGCTGCGAAGAAGGCTGCTGCCATGGAAACGCCGTTAGTTACCGTGGCAGAGATACTTGACGATGAAGATAATGATGTCGATGATGATGACGAGCCCCCGGATCCGTTTGAAATGCACGAGAACCGGGAGAGAGAGAGAGAGGCGGAGAGGGAGAGCAAGAGGCACTTTGACAAGCACGAGAGCAGGATACGAGCAGGTTAGTGCATATACAGGCATAAACACACTCGTATACATACACACACACACACACACTCTATACGCATGCACGCTCTCACTCTCACACACACACACACACACACTCTATACGCATGCACGCTCTCACTCTCACACACACACACACACACACACTCTATACGCATGCACGCTCTCACACACACACACACACTCACTCGCTCACTCACTCACACACACACACACACACACACACACACACACACACACACACACACACACACACACTCATTCCCCCCCCACTCATTCACTCTTACACACACACACTCAGTCACTCATTTCCCCCCCCCACTCACTCACTCACACACACTCACACACTCACACACACTCTCACGCACACTCCGTCCCTCCCACACACACATACACTCACTCACTCACTCACACACACTCCGTCCCTCCCACACACACACTCACTCACTCATACACACACACACACACACACTCTTTACTAACTGTGTGTGTGTGTGTGTGTGTGTGTGTGTGTGTGTGTGTGTGTGTGTGTGTGTGTGTGTGTGTGTGTGTGTGTGTGTGTGTGTGTGTGTGTGTGTGTGTGTGTGTGTGTGTGTGTGTGTGTGTGTGTGTGTGTGTGTGTGTGTGTGTGTGTGTGTGTGTGTGTGTGTGTGTTGCTGTGTAGATGTGCTAGACTTTTCAGAGGAGGGCCTTCGGGTGGTTGCCGGGGCGACCAGGAGACAGACTCAGAGCAAAGCGGCCGAGAAGAACCCAGACTCATTCAGGAGGATCTTCAGTGCTCACAAGAAGGTGTGTGTGTTTGTGTGTCTGTGTGTGTGTCTCTATGTGTGTGTGTGTGTCTGTGTGTGTGTGTGTGTGTCTCTCTATATGTGTGTGTGTGTGTCTCTCTCTCTATATGTTTGTGTGTGTGTGTCTCTGTGTGTGGGTGTCTCTCTCTATATGTGTGTGTGTGTCTCTCTCTCTATATGTGTGTGTGTGTCTCTGTGTGTTTGTGTCTCTCTCTCTATATGTGTGAG
>NC_137224.1:247500-254720 GCF_949987685.1 Ammodytes marinus | reverse complement strand
ATACAGTGCGAGGAACAAGTACTGTGTGATGGAGATGCAGATGGAGGGAGGCTACGGCCCCTGTAACTCCACCATGTTACCAAACCCTCAGCCTCTGGAGTTTACCAGCACGGGACCGCTTAGTGCTATAGCTGCTCTAGTACAGGTGAATAGGATACACACACACACACACACACATAAAAACACACACACACACACACACACACACACACACACACACACACACACACACACACACACACACACACACACATACACACACAGAGACAAATACTCTCTCTCTTTCTATTTCTCCCTCTCTCTCTCTCTCCATATGTCTGTCTCTCCCTCTCTATCTCTCTGTCTCGCTGTGTCTCTCTGTCTCTCACTTTATCGGTCCCTCTCTTTTGCTCTCTCTCTGTCTCTCTCTCTCTCACACACACACACATACTCTCTCTCTCTCTCTTTCTTTCTGTCTGTCTGTGTATCTCTCCCTCTCCCACACACACACACACATAAAAACACACACACTCTGCTATATTACAGGTGACTATCATACACACTAGGGGTGTAGCCGTGTAGCCGGTTAGTAAATCATAACCATCTCCCTGCCTGTCTAACCATCTCCCTGCCTGTCTCTCTCTCTATCTCCCTGCCTGTCTCTCTCTCTATCTCCCTCCCTGTCTCTGTCTCTCCATCTCCTGTCTGTCTCTCTGTCTAACCCTCTCCCTGCCTGTCTGCCTGTCTAACCATCTCCCTGTCTGTCTGTCTAATATCTCCCTGTCTGTCTCCTTCCCTGTCTGTCTCCTTCCCTGCCTGTCTGTCTAACCATCTCCCTGTCTCTCTCTCTCTCTGTCTCCCTGTCTGTCCCTCTCCCTGTCTGTCTGTCTGCCTCCCTGTCTCCCTGTCTCCCTGTCTGCCTGCCTGTCTAACCATCTCCCTGTCTGTCTGTCTGTCTCCCTGCCTGTCTAATAATAATAATAATAATAATAATAATAACCATCTCCCTGCCTGTCCAACCATCTCCCTGTCTGTCTGTCTCCCTGCCTGTCTAATAATAATAATAATAATAATAATAATAATAATAATAATAATAATAATAATAACCCTCTCCCTGTCTGTCTCCCAGTTGTTCCTGCAGAGGGAGCGGGCGGCCATCGTAGCCGAGGCGCAGACTGATGACCTCATCAAAGAGCCGGTGAAACCAGCTGACAAGAGCGGCCAATGGCAGGAGAGCGGGGGGGAGATCCAGTGGGTCGCCAACGACAACAACAACGAGACCAACGAGACGGAGAGAATAGAAGAGGAGAAGAAGAAGAAAGAGAAGGAGGAGGAGGACGAGGAGCTCGACCTCAACAAAGGTCAGGAAAAATAAATACTTTTTTTCTGTTTGTGTTTCAATAATTTATTTAATTTTTCTGTCTCTCCCTTTATCTCTCTCTGTCTTTCTCTCTCTCTCTCTCTGTCTTTCTCTCTCTGTCTGTCTCTCTCTCTCTCTGTCTCCCTCTCTCTCTGTTATTTTTATTTGTGTATTTTTAATTAATTTCAATGTATTGCCATGTTGTGGATTTGAATAAGGTTAAGACTAGACTATATAAAATGTTTTAAGAAGGAGCTCGACCTCAACAAAGTTTAGAAAAAACCTCCATTATTTTTTTTTTATGCTGCCAGTTTTAGATTGAGCTCAACAAAGGTACAAAAACCAAACACATTTTTTATTTTAAGAATGTTTGTTTGTTTGTTTCTCTTCTCAGCTCTGCAGCATGCGGGGAAGCACATGGAGGACAGCATCGTGGCCTCATACACTGCTCTGCTGCTGGGCTGTCTCTGTCAGGGAAGCCCGGTGAGAGAGAGAGATACAGACTCATACTCAGACAGACAGACAGACAGACAGACACATATACTCAGACAGACAGACAGACAGACACACACACACATATACTCAGACAGACAGACAGACACACACACTAGCATACACATATACTCACTCAGACAGACAGACAGACACACACACTAGCATACACATATACTCACTCAGACAGACAGACACACACACTAGCATACACATATACTCACTCAGACGGACGGAGAGACAGACAGACAGACAGACGAACATATTGATACGAGCATGTACATATAAACCCTTCGATATACACAGTATTCACTCATACCTATCTTCACTCACTCACTCACTCACTCACTCACTCACTCACTCACTCACTCACTCACTCACTCACTCACTCACTCACTCACACACACACACAGACACACTCATGTACACATATACTCACTCACTCACTCACTCACACACACACACACACACACACACACACACACACACACACACACACACACACACACACACACACACACACACACTCTGTATTTCTGACCCTTTCTCTCTCTGTGTGTTTCCAGTTGAATGTGACGACAGTGAGGGAGAATCTTCCCAAAGGAGATTTCTCCATCATGACAGAAATGCTGAAAAAGTTCCTCAATTTCATGAACCTCACTGTAAGTCCCAACTCCTTTTTGCATGTTTTTAAAGAACACAATGTCTCATAAATCAGACAGTGAACAACATATGAACAAATCCTTCTGTAATAACCTTCAGAATAGTGCTGAGAATGATTATGGAAAGTTTAGTTGACGTAAGTGCTTTAGAAGTTGTAGATTTCTGGTTCAGAGTATATTGAAAAAAAGGTATGTTGAGATAATGTCCGTTAAAGATGGTTGTATAGGAGAAATATACAGACGCAAACAGACAAGGTTTAGTCAAATAAACACCTGAATGTACATGTTGGACCTTTGATTTATACTAGTATGAAAGAAGACATGTTATGGAAGCAAAAAATCTCTAAATGGAAAAGTGCTTGAAAAAAAAAAGTGTGTGTGTGTGTGTGTGTCTCTGTGTGTGTGTGTGTGTGTGTGTGTGTGTGTGTGTGTGTGTGTGTGTGTGTGTGTGTGTGTGTGTGTGTGTGTGTGTGTGTGTGTGTGTGTGTGTGTGTGTGTGTGTGTGTGTGTGTGTGTGTGTGGTATCTAACCTCTTTGCTCTCTCTCTCTCTACAGTGCGACGTCGGCACCACAGGACAGAAGTCCATCTCCCGGATTATTGACTATCTTGAGCACTGCTAGAAACACACACACACACACACTGCAACCCACACACACACACACATACACACACACTGCAACCCACACACACACACACACACACACACACACACACACTGCAACCATCTCAATCATCCTCACTTCGTTTATTTTTTTTCATCTGTCATGTTGTGACCAAATGTCGTCTTCATCCCGTTGAAGGAATTTCCAGGTTTTTTTTCTCTCCCTATAAATTGACGAAAAATGAACTTCAATATATATTTGAGCTAAAAGCTGCAGTGCGTAACTTCTGTGTTAAGTGTATATATTAAAGACGGCGAAATGCACTGTTGCGATTTGATCTAATCTCATTACTAATTCGTAATATTGCTCAGAATTATTATTTTTTTTGTTCCTTTTTGATGCATTTCCTCGCAGTTCACCTCCATATCGATTTGATGACAGGTTGACACACACACACACGCACACACACACACACACACACACACACACACACACACACACACACACACACAGCCTGTCATCAAAGCCAAACAAACTCAAGTGCTTGAAAAAAAACTACTTCGGCTTGAGACGGACAAATCAAAACTATTGATCCATTCTGACCACACAGTTCACAGCTCAATTGCCGGCTATTCTGTCGAGTTAAGGCGGTATTTTTTTTTAAGGTGGCGCTGCCTTTTAAATTAACGTTATTAGCCGTTTTCCCCATCTGTACACACCCAGACATTTTCCCTTAGTGTTTTTTTCCGTGCTTTTCAACCGTAAAAATCACTTTCTCTTGTGGCGATTTGGAAACAGCTGCTTTTTCACAGCATGGCGGTCAAACAACACACCTAAGACCACCACAAAAACACCCTCAAGTGTTCAAATCTACCTGAAAACTTTTAACAACCTTTAGTGTGTGTGTGTGTGTCTGTGTGTGTCCGTCCCTGTGTGTGTGTGTGTGTGTGTGTGTGTGTGTGTGTGTGTGTGTGTCCGTCTCTGTGTGTGTGTGTGTGTGTCTGTGTCTGTGTGTGTGTGTGTGTGTGTGTCCGTCCCTGTGTGTGTGTGTGTGTCCGTCCCTGTGTGTGTGTGCGTGTGTGTGTGTGTGTGTGTGCCCGTCTATGTGTGTGTGAAGGCCCCACAGCGCGCCCACTGAGAAGTAAAAAGTTTTTCCTTTCCAAAGAAAAAAAAATCGATAGCCCTCTAGTTCAGCATCAAAGCCTTGACACTCCGCGGGATCCAAGTGTCTCCGGGGCCAAACACACTCACTCCTTCAAATCTTTTCAAATTACCGCCTGGGTGTTTTTCTCTGCTCGACACTCCTCGAAGAACTTTCAATTTGAGCACAAAGGTCAAAGAAATATATATAGTAAAAGGTAAGAAAAAACAAGCTTGTCTTTGAAGCAAACCAGTTGAGAAAAGAATTGGCGAAGAGATTTTTTTTTTTTTTTTTTTTATTATTTTTTTTTTATATGGTTGTTTTTTATTCGCTGTAGCTTTTGAAAATCCAAAAGGTTTTAAAGGCCTACTTCACCGGTTTGAATATGAAGGTGTATTGAATTCTGAGATCCTATGTAGTATAAATGTGCGATTTTTTTTTTTTTTTTAAATCGGTTCATCCTAGCCTGAGAAAAGGCAGAAAGAGTGAATTTTTTTCGCACATTAATACTACATAGGATCTCAAAATTCAATAAACCTTCATATTCAAACCGGTGAAGTAGGCCTTTAACTTTTTTGACATCTTGTCCAACACAATCTGGCCCCGTGTTACAAATCACACACTTTTTCTTTTTACTATACTACATACTAAAGCATTGCTGGTTTTTTCTTACTGAAGAATTCAATTGGATTTAATAGGGCATCTGGGTGTTTTCGGCAAACTAAATCGTTTTCTGGCATACTAAATAGTATCGAATTTGTGCAATAATATTTCTTTTTAACATACACTTTCTAAATTGGTTTTGGCACTTATAGGTCATGATTTGATGATTCACAAAATTACGGTTAATTCATACGATTTCGACCCTTTTCCAAAAATCCGCGGTGTTCTGTTTATTATGATTTAAAAAAAATTGTCAACGGCAATCGTCTGAGCAAAATCTATTTTTTTTTTTTTATTAATTAATTTTCTTCCATTTTTTTTTCTCGCCAGGCAGAATAACTAGTGTTGTGTGTGTGTGTGTGTGTGTGTGTGTGTGTGTGTGTGTGTGTGTCTACGTTCCCATGAAAAGATTTAGTTTATATTTCCTTAATAATCTACGGCGAGACAGTGACGTCATTTTCCTTTATATTTTTTTTATTTTCCTTTTTGAATATGAACAAGTTTTCTGTAATTTCATCCGTTTGTAAAAATTTAAAAACAAGTCAGTGTCATCAAGCATTTTCATAATCCCGTCATATTGCAGTCGTAACACACACACACACACACACACACACACACACACACACACACACAGACACACACACACACACACACGTACACACAGCTTAGCCCCTCACACTCCTCCCCATTTTTTTTCTTTCTTAAGTTTACAAAGCTTTATTCTCATGGACGTCGGGGAGAAATGAAGCGAAAGAGCTTTTTGTACATAGTTCCTGTACATAGATTGATTTCCTCAAATAGGAGGAGAGGCTCATGGGTAATTTTTTTTGGAGGGGGGGAGGGGGGGGGTTCAGGGCGGGATTGCGGGTGTTGTTAAAAAGGGGGTTAAAAATAAAATTTAAAATGTTTAATTTAGACAGGTAGACTCGATTCTATTTTTCATTTTCTAAAGCCTTTTCTCCCCCCCCCCCAATCGTGTTGTTGTTTGGGACGGACAGACAGAGAGACAGACAGACAGACAGAGAGAGAGAGACAGACAGATAGACAGACATACAGACAGAGATAGAGAGACAGACAGACAACTGCAGGAAAACTTGACATTTGTACCAATTTGCAGACAACTGATAATGTCTTTGGTTACTTACCTGTACATAATTTTAAAATAATAAAAATTGCTACTTTCAGTACCTCCTGTCTTGTGTTTCTTTATGTTTGTTTTCATAATTTGAAGGTGAAATTTTTTTAGCGTCTAGATTATTGTATGTTACTACTGCTATTTCTCTGAAGAACTTTGAGCCTTTGTTAATTCTAGCTGCCCCCCTTTGGAAAAAAGCGGTAGTGTTTTTACCACGCCAGCTGTTGTTCCTGGGTGAGCGTATACCCCATGACAAAGGCATTAAGAAAAACTATATAAAAATAGCATTCTTTGTACTGATGGTCTCGTTTGCTGTTACATGTAATTTATGATCATCAGAGGTAAAAATGAGACTGTTTCAGAAATATTAAAAAGTTCCTCGTAGCACCTTTTAAAGAATTTCAAAATATAACCATTTTTACTCACTCAATAAACAGACAATGAGACCAGTAATCATTTTAAACCTGCAGTGTGTAGAATTTTGGGTTTTATTTCCTAGCAGATTTTGTACATTTAATTTAGTGCATAATAGCTGAAAATGTTTTTTTTAATTATTTATTTTTTCCTTAGAAAGGGTCTCATATATGTCCATATTTCTGCATATTTTGGACCAAGGCCTAGTGCCGCCATCTTGAAAGTGTCATAGTTGGAATGTCATCAGGTGCATTGTATAAAATGTAGAATTGTTCTTGTCCTTGAAAGCCACTGTAGCTTCTGTTATTATTCTAAAGGGTTGGGGTTACCCAGGGAGTGTTGCATTCTAGAACTTTGAAGAACTTTCTTGATGTCATATTACACACTGCACCTTTAAATAACACATTCTTTTAATACAAAATTACAAACAATTGTGCTGCAATATTTTAACTGCAGGACGAAAACTTTACATGTTGTAGAAAAATAGATATACAGAAAGTCACTCGGTCCCGCTGGTTCTCTCCTACATTTCTTTTAAGCAAACAATTTCAAATGTACAAAAAAAAAAGAAATCTTGCCGAGAAAAATGCATGTACAAAAGTAGACATTTTGTTTTTCAAATTCACATTGAAGTGTCCCTGGGCAAAGAGACACTGAACCCTAAATGTCTCCTGATAGTTAGCTTGCACCCTGCGTGGTAGCTGCTGCTGCTGCTATCGGTGTATGAATGTGTGTGTGAATTGGTAACTTGGGAATGGGAACAGGTCTCCC
>NC_137224.1:105000-222500 GCF_949987685.1 Ammodytes marinus | reverse complement strand
TACAGGGCCGAGGTCTCTCATTCATAATTTACTGGTTTAAATAAGTAATTCTGCAACATAAGAGAAATACTCCAATAACATATTGAAGTCCGGATATTTTTTTCCATTCATTCTTTTTTAAGATTATGTTTTTTTTTTCATGGCATTTTCCATGCTTTATTGATAATACAGAGAGAGAGAGAGAGGGAGAGAGAGAGAGAGAGACAGAGACAGAGACAGAGAGAGAGATGAAATGGGTCATAGAGGGGAATGACATGCAGAGAACAACCCGGGCTGGATTCTAACCCGGGTCTGCTGTGAAGAGGACTGATACTCTATGGAGGAGGGGGGCTTAAACCACTACTACATGAGCGCCCCCTTTGATGCATTTTCTAGACTGAATACCGTCAGGGTGGGGGGTGGAGTGGGGGGGGGGGGGGGGTCTAACCACTACACCACAAACACCTCCCAAAAAGTACAGACTTCTAAAAGAATCTAAATTTTACTGGGGAAAATTACATAATTCAGGAAAACACCTCAGCAGTAACATAGACAACAATGGCCAGGGCAGTGTATTTATTATTATTATTTTTTCATAGCAGTTCAATGTCACCTGTTATAGTAATTCACGCCTCATCTCAAGATTATCTAGCAATTAATTTATGACAAAGAATCTGCAATAAACTATGTAACCTATGTAGTTTTGAGTGAAAAAAACAACAGTGTATCTAACCTATGTCGTTTTTTAAGATATTTCTTTGGCATTTTTATGCTTTATTGATAGTGTAGAGACAGAGTTGAAATGGGGCAGAGAGGGGAATGACATGCAGAGAACGACCGCGGGCTGGGATCGAACCCGGGTCCGCTGCTGGCCGAGGCCCATGGGGGGGACGCCCTACCAACTGAGCTAAGGGCGCCCCTAACCTATGTTGTTTTGAGTGAAAACAATGACAGTGTAACTAACCTGTCATTTTGAGTGAAAAAACAACAGTGAGCCTTATCTCAAGACAATCTAGTAGCAATTCATTTATGACCAAGAATCTGCAATACAAATTCTTGGGAGACATGGTAGTATCTTGGGAGGTAGCAATGTTAGCCAAAACAGCAACTTGCATGATTGATTTATAAGGAACTATGTGTTGACTGTTGTTTTGCTGTGTGTTCACTGGTGTGTGTTGTTATTGCACAATGTTGGCCCACATTGCAGAAGCTCAGTTTCTCCCCTTGCCTGCAACATTTCTTGGACACTAAAGCACCACTAAAGTATTCTGTTTGTGTGTGCTGTGTGTGTGTGTGTGTGTGTGTGGTGTTTGTGTGTGTGTGTGTGTGTGTCTCTGTGTTGTGTTTGTGTGTGTGTCTGTGTTGTGTTTGTGTGTGTGTCTGTGTATGCATGCGGTGTGTGTTTGTGTGTGTGTCTGTGTGTGTGCTGTTTGTGTGTGTGCACGTCTGCTGTTTGTTTGTGTGTGTGTGTGTGTGTGTGTGTGTGTGTATTCTAGTGGGAAAGACCAGTATTCTACACTGTAAACGATCTGGACCATCAGTTGCTTCGACTACATTTCCCCATCTTCCTCTCAAACTTGACTCAACTTGTTTTTCTTCTATTTTTCATATACTGGGACTTTGTGATTATGAGCTCGGTCTGTATTCTATGTCTTCAGATTAAGCCAATTTTTAAGCTTCATTGGATAGTATACAGTTGAAATGTGGAGACAGAGAGAGAGAGAGAGAGAGAGAGAGAGAAAGAGAGGGGATGACCTGCAGTAAAGGTCCACAGGTCGGATTTGAACCCGCGACCACTGCAACGAAGGCCGGAGCCAATATGGTACACAGTACACACTCTATCCACTACACCACCCGGATCGCCACTTTAGACAGTTTATTTTTTCTGTTTCCCCTAATTTTTCGATTTCAACAGTCTCATACTATCGATTAATACATTTGTTTCTACTTACAATCTGCAGAAGATCATGACTCCAATCCTTCATTCTGTGTGTGTGTGTGTGTGTGTGTGTGTCAGTCTGACATTCACCTATTTGTTTAAATCAACTCTGAAGGCTTTTCTGTTTCTCTTTACCTGTCATTTTATTTTTCATTATTTGCCTGCCTATTTTTGCTATCTATGAATCTATGAAAATGCGTCTAAATGTCTTATCTTGATGTATTTTTTTCTGCCCCTGTAAAGGTGCCAACACACTGCACATCGCCGCGGATCACGCGGCGCGGCCAGGGGCGGCGCGGCGCGAATGCTGCGGCCGCCGCAGTAGTTGAAAATATTGAACTTTTCGCCGCCGGCCGCGCCGCGATGGCCAATCAGCGTTGAGCTCCTCCCGACATCACTCGGGTGAGTCTGCTGAGCTACAAGACACGTGAAACCTGGCTGGCGGTGCAGTCGGGAAAGGAGGGATGAAGGGAAAAAGAAGGAAAAGACAGAGAGACAGAGAGACAGAGAGAGAGAGAGAGAGAGAGAGAGAGAGAGAGAGAAAGTTCCAACACATCGATAAAATGTATGACAGCAGTTTAATGAGACACCTTTTAGTAAAAGGAGCAAGGAATAGACTCACATTATAGAAGAGAGAAGGAGAGAAAGCCAGGGAAGATGTACTGCAGATGAGTGAATATGCAGAGACAATAAAAACTAAATACGACAACTGACACTTCCAAACATTTCCCTAAACATCTGAAAATCTGTTTGGGTTTTCTCTACATGTTGATATGCCGGCGTGAATGTGTAGCCTATATGCACGGCCATGGATACATATGTGCGTGTGTGTGTTTGTGTGTGGGCGGGTTGTGTGTGTATGTGTGTGTGGGCGCATGTGTGGGTGTGTTTACGAAGCTTGGGTGGCAGGTGGCGGGGAGTAATGTGTGAGAGGTGCAGTGAGACCAATACAAGGGCCGATGGCAGAGATGATGAAGGCAGAATAGCCTACTTCAGAGACGCTCCCAACAAAAACAAATCAGTGAGGATGACGACGATGATGAGAGAGATGTAAATAGCGGGAAGGAACTGGGCGTGCACATTCAATGAGTCATCGGGCGGCGGGCGGCGGCGGCGGACACAAATGAGCCAAAATGATCACGCGGCGCGGAACCTGCGATTCGCGCGGCCAACCGCCGCGCCGCGCTGTGCAGTGTGTTCGCACCTCAAAGCACTTTAAATGGCCTTCTGTCTGAATTGTGCTATGAAAATAAACTTGCCTTGGTGCTAGAAACAGTATTTTTTGGGGGGATATTTTGCGTCCATAATATGTCTTCAAGTAGAAATGTATTTAGTATTTGTATTATTTAATGTAATTTTACATTTTGGATCTCTCTTTTTGTATCCCCCGTTACTGTACCCCCTGGCAGCTGTACTAATGCCAACTGTCAATAAAATTAAAAAAATAAATAAAAAATAAAGTATACATTGACTAAAGCAATGCAGGTATTGCATACTTTTCATTTATTTAATTGAATTAAATGCTTTTTAAATTATTTTGTTACGGTTACAGCTTAATAAAACTTTTATTCAATGTTATGCTCCATTTTAGTATTTGTATCTCTCTTTTTGGCGGCTGTTGTAATGCCAACTGTCAATCACGTATAAAAAAAGAAAAAAAAAACGCAGCCTACGTCATCACGTCGGTTACGCTCGTTAACGTCGTTACCCCCGCGAACATCAAAGTCAACACTGCAGCTACCTACTGTGTCCGCAGATATTTCCAACCGGAGGAATTTTAACAAGTTGGATTTACATTTGTTCTTAAAGGAAAAGAGTGGATAGCAAGAGGGAGTCCTGCGCCAGCATTGAACGATTTTTTAGCAGTGAAAAGGACACGTGAATTTTCAAACAGACAGGTTTGGCTAGGCTACATGGAGGACTGGATTATGTTAGCTGTGCTATAGGGCAGCGAGTGGACTAGCCGACTATTCCTCCTGCTTGCTGCTTTTTTCTTGGAGCCAGGCCGTCAGATTGGTGAGTCAGAAAACTATTTATTTGGGGTCGTTTATATTTATTTAATGTTGTAAATTGATGAGATATTTGCCTTTTCGTTGAGCAGTTGTGTTTTCATGGTTGCCGACTGACAAATATAATTGAGCATACAAGAGATGTGCTAAAATTATGGTTGTAATCTGATGCTGGGATATGCTACTGGTAGGCTACTGTTTACATGGAGTTGCTGAGTCGTCAGTCTTTTAATGTGTATGCTAAAACAGTAGCAGTAGGCTATTGTGAAAGAGCGGAGGTTTGAACCGCTCCCCCTCTGTATTTCTCGACATTTGGTGTGAGGGACTCGTACTTTTTTTTAATCATATCTGTGTGTGTGTGTGTGTGTGTGTGTGAGAGAGAGAGAGAGCGTGTGTGTGTGAGTGAGTGAGAGAGAGAGAGAGAGAGACTTATTTGAAATCAGCCGAGCGTGCCTGTTTGTTGTTTATTGTTTTTGATTTAGATTTAACAATAGGTTTCAAGTAATTACGTCACTCGAGTCCGTGCAACCGATCCGTTAATTTTAAAATGGTGCTTCGAGTGTCCAACGGAAGGAAATGTGGGGGTCCGTGTCTCTGGCGATGCCGCAGCCATCGCAGCAGGCTCTCTCACTCTCACTTGTGTCATTAAACTTATAAAACTGACTGTATTTCATATCAAACTGATAAAAACGATCCGACTGTGTAGCATATCACGTATGTATAAAGTATTTAATATTTGAGCAGAATAGCAACATTACTGTGATTCACAAAGTGTTCAAACTGAAGTACTTTTTAATGATATCTCTGTATGATGCGTGTGTGTGTGTGTGTGTGTGTGTGTGTGTGTGAGTGTGAGTGAGAGCGAGAGCGAGAGAGTGAGAGAGAGAGAGGTTTAGAATAATTTGGCTTTCAGAACTCAGTGCCTAGCCTCTTACCACTTACATTCTCGTATCCTCTGTTTTATATCTATGCATGAAAATCTCATCATGGTCAAATTGTCGAACACGGTATTTAGGCCTATCTAACGTTATTCCCGCTGAGAACCGTTGGAGCGTGACAGGGAAAGTCTCTGCTAAGGTTAATGTTAATATGCATGTAGGTCTACTGATTTAAATTGAACTGGTACTTTTTCCAACACTACTAGTTCACTTTGTCTGGCAATGGTAGAATGCACTGCTGTTGAAAGTTACTAAAACAATTTGGGGTTGTTTTTAGATTCATATATATATATATTTTAATGAAGCAATGTGTAGCTAGCAACAAGAGTGAGCCTTTTGTAGCAGCTAATTTCGTGGTCATATGGATTTTGGTTCGAGGGAGCAGCCAGACACAGATAGAAGAACGGATAGAGAATAACGTGACCGACTTCGAAGACCTTGGTATGGGCGACAGAAAGCTGCACAGCAAAGAAGATGTTCCGGTGAGTCGAAGGCACAACTGAAATATATAACGATATGGTCTGAAATATTATTATATATTACAGTCTAATTTTTCTGCAACAGTTATTTAAAAAAAAATTGCCTTTAAGCACACGGCGTGGATTAAAATAATTTTACATCATAGCTGTTAGTTAATTTTCTAAAGTGACCACAGAAGCTTAATCAATTTAATATATTTGAAATGTAAAACATTGAGGGCTATCTACCGTATAGCTTTTAAATTTTGTTCTCAGAGCATGCCTGTCACCTTGGGTTGCAGAAGATGTAGGAACAGCACATGCGTGTAAGAAATCCTCCCAGTCAGGGCAAATGCTGAAGTCGATTATGCATAACTAGCAATCCAGTTTTAGTCTAAATGTCTGATTCTGTAATATTCAATGCTATTATTTGACTGTTTAGTCACAATGGCAGTATTCAGTATTTCTTAGTGGCCTCTGATTTTATTGTAAAAAATAATTTATCTAGTGCGTGTGACGTCACTCACGGTACGCAATGTGTCTCTTAATCTTTTCTCTGTTTGAAATCAGTTTTTCAGTGCCAAAATCATAAACAAAATTATATATAAAATGACTTATTTAAAAATTATTGTTTTAACCTTTTTTTATTGATATTGATAGATGAAGCGGTTCAAGGATGAAAGGGGAGAGAGAGAGAGGGGTAGGACATACGCGGGCCAGAGTCAAACCACTGCAACAGGGACTGAGCCCAAATGGTATGTGCTCTACTAGGGCTGGGCTATATGGGCTAAAATCAATATCTCCCACCCCTACACTCTTCCCACCACACCACTGGAGTGCTCCCTAATAGTGATATTATGATGAAAGTCCTACACACATGAAAATGACAGACAATGCAAAAGTCTAATTCAAACTATGCCTCTAATGTAGATCCATGGACTTCTGTTGACAGCACTCATTAGCACTACAGCCACTCATTCATGACCAAGCAACATCCAAATCAAAGGTGAGTGTTTGTAACTCAAATAAGGCTGGAGTCAGTGATAGCTCGCTCAATATAAAAATTGCCTGATAAGAGTGAAAAAGTAGAAAGACTGACTTTGTAGATGAAAAGAGAGAGGTGTGTCATAAAGGTGTGTCTGGCAGTTGTGGTCAAAGCTGTAGGACACACACACACACACACACACACACACACACACACACACACGTGCAAGCACACACGCACACACACACACACACACACACACACACACGAAGGGTGAAATACTGGAAGCTATCCATGAACTTCGACAGAAGTGCCGGTTTATTGGATGGTCATTGTTGCCGGCTTTTTGCTTTTGAAGGTTTCATTGCATTCTAATTACAAGCATTGTTCATCACAACTGGGTTACGGCAATCTTCAGTTTATGTTTTATCTCTCCGCCGTGGGTGTGACTGTGCGAGCAGTTATTTTTTTACTGCATGGTCTGTTCTAGCACCTTATCAGCCATTATGAAATACTGGATGCCGTCCAGGAACTTTGTGCTGGGTCAATGGATGGCTATTGTTGCCGGCTGTTTGCTTTTGAAGGTTACACCTATTGACTAGCAGTGTTCATGAGAACTGGGTTACGGCAATCTTCAGTTCATCTTTCATCTTTCTGACGTGGGTGTGACAGCGCAAACACACACACACACACACACACACACACACACACACACACACACACACACACACACACACACACACACACACACACACACACACACACATTGAGCGGGTCAGACGGATTCTGCAGTCTAGCTTTTATCTTCTGTTCTGAGTCTGTTGAGTGTTTTTGTCTTTACTTTTATCTTGTAAAACTGGTTGGTCTTAGTATTTAGAACCTCGTACTTACTGGTTTTGGAACAAAACTTAATTTTCGATTCCTCTGTATGTCCGGCACATATTGCATAATTTTTTTTTAAATATATTTTATGGGCAATTTTTGCTTTATTAGACAGTGTGTAGAGACATAAATGGGGCATAGAGGGGAAGACATGCAGAGAACTGACCCGGGCGGGATTTGAACCCAGGTCTGCTGCAGGGCCTGGGCCTGGATGGGGACACCCTACCCACTGTGCCACGGACGCCCCCATGTAGTCCATCATTTATGATAAAGTTGACTTGACTTGTCGTATTGTCTGAATAGTACATGTCTCTCCTCAGATTGTGATTTATAATTATTGATGGTGATCAGAGGATCAACTATTTCTCCAGGGTGTATATGGAACCCAGTACAGAGCAGGCCCACGCTCCAGTGAACTGAGGTCTTACAATCCTTACACTATATTGCTTGACACTTGAAACGGCACATATTCAGGAACTCTAGAGTAAATATCAAACTAGCTAAAAAACTAGCTACTTACATTAACCTACAGGATATTCAAATAGCCAAATAATATGACATGTGGCACCTGATCAATAGCCCTCCTACATGAAGGCTGCCTTTAGCACCACCCAGTGTCTGGTGTTATAGTTGTTAGCCTGCTGGGCCTGACATCATTCCTTCTTGCCAGTCAAACATTGCTTATCCAACTTAACTAGCAGTGCTTTCTAAGTTTTAATGTCAAGTTTCATTTAATTAAATTCAATTTATTTACGGCTCTTGACCTCATGGTATGGAGCACAAAACATTAAAATAATAACAGAACAAAACAATGGTGTACAACAGGCTCCAGTTTTACCAATAACTTTTGGTCTTTCTGACCTCAAAAGCAAAATCAGTTTAAACATAGATGGAGGATTAACATAATACCTCGGCAGGTACTTCTTTCTATAATACATTACATTTATATTCTTACACCCAAACAGGACATGACACTCATCACACAAAACAATTGCCATCACAAATGTTACACATTTTTCACACTTTTTCACATGTAGATAAACACATGATAAACAAGCTGTACATTGAAATATACTGTAGAGTCAGGTCAGCTCAGCAGTAAGATTAACTGAGGCTGTGAGACACATATGCCCGCTCACTTCCAAAAAAGGATTACTGCGAAGTGACTTTGACTAGCAGATAAAATGGATATTGACTTCTGGGCTGCGCTCAGCACGGTTTGTTTTAACACTATATTTGGAACTATCAAAGCACTGGAAGCAGGCAGAGAGATAGGAAAACATCAGGCACATTACATGATGTCATTCCTTTGAAACACTCTTTCATTCAACAGACACAGTATGACTGTTCATTTTAAATAAAGATTACTGTGGAGTTCATTTGAATAGCAGATAAAATAGATATGTAATGAGCCAACCTGGCAGGCACATGCTTAATGACATCTACCATGGCTACAGTTTACTCTTTCAACAAACTTCCACTTTGCCTTAACTTTAACATCATAAACGACAGAAAACCGTCATGTCATGTTTGGGTCTTATTTGTTTGAAAGTTACCTTTTCTGATGTTGGAGGATTTGAATGGATCACGTTGACATCACACACACACACGCACACACGCACGCACGCACACACGCACGCACACACACACACACACACACACACACACACACACACAGACATAGAGATTTTTACAAATATTCAGTGTTCTATTTTCATTATGTGATACAACCTACCTACCTTATTATAATAAACGTTCATTTGTTTAACCGCTATATTTGGAACTATCAAAGCAGAGGTTGGTTTAAATGATTTTTTGTTGGAACCACTGAATTATTGACAGATTTAGGGATCATGCTGCTGTCAAAACTTTACATTTATTATGAAAACAAATAAATAAATAGATATGCACACAAGTATTTATACATCTTAAAAGTATAAAATGTCATTCTATTACAAACTAAATGAATTATATTTGAACTTCCTGGCCTAAGTACAGCAATGCCTGTTCTAGCACCTTATCAGCAATTATGAAAATATTGGAAGCTATCCAGGAACTTCCACAGAAGTGCTGGGTCATGGGATGTTCTATTTAGTCAAATGTTTAAACAAATGTGATGCTTAGCTCTGGTAAGACAACTTCATATGACGTTTACTTTTTATGGTTCGAATGCATTCATGTCATGGGAGGAGTCAGAAGAAAGCAGTATAGTAAAGAGTATAAATAATCTGTCAGAATCGCAGACTCAGTATCAGACTTACTGCTCCGGTTGGAAGTCAAGACACCTCGGAATCAAGCTGACCAGCTGATCTACACAACTTCACCAGGTGAGGAAACACTTGGATGGACAGAGACGGGGTGAAACTTTAACAGATTTATCAAAAGACTTTAACTCAACTTTTACTATCAGATTAGTATCTACAGGTTTTCTTTTATCTTTGTTGTCTAGTTTGTTTTTGTGTTAATGGAAAGAGAGTTGACCTACAGTGTCATACACTCACACCACTCTACTTAAATTTAAGGAAGAACTGAAGACGGTGTAGTGACTTTGTTTTACATTTATCAACAGGTTGGAAAAATGGACTCGAGTAACTTGAAGATTGCTGCCCTGGGTCGACCATTCACCCTGGGAATGCTCTATGATGCTCGGAGAGATGCACTGATCCCAGGTAAGTCTTTACTTTGACTACATACAACTCAATTATTTCTAAATCTGTCTGCCTGTCACAGCTCTGCTTACAGGAACTCTGAAGACATTTCTTAAAACAGTAACACTATTTTAACTACAATGTAGTTGTGGGCGTTTCTCAGTAAAACAGTTTAGCTATGCATAATATATTGAGCCAATATACAGTATTATCCTGTGATAGAAGAAACAATTTAATTGTGTTGACTTTGACTACATTCTTCTTATTCTTATATTGGTAATACTTTACAATAAGGGTACATTAATGAACTGTTAATGCTATACATTTTTTTTAAGTATTTATTGAACATGTTTAAAAATATATTAATGCCTATTAAAGGCCTACTTCACCGGTTTGAATATGAAGGTGTATTGAATTCTGAGATCCTATCTAGTATAAATGTGCGAAAAAAATTGAAATCGGTTCATCCTAGCCTGAGAAAAGGCAGAAAGAGTGTTTTTTTTAACCCTATATTTCTCTTTCTCGTGACATCACAGAAAGAGAAATATAGGGTTATACTTTGTAAATATTACTGTGATGTCTTTTACTGTGACATCACAGTAATATCTACAAAGTACGTTTTTTTTTAACCCTATATTTCTCTTTCTGTGATGTCACGAGAAAGAGAAATATAGGGTTAAAAAAACACTCTTTTTGCCTTTTCTCAGGCTAGGATGAACCGATTTTTTTTTTTTTTTACACATTTATACTACATAGGATCTCAGAATTCAATACACCTTCATATTCAAACCGGTGAAGTAGGCCTTTAAGCATCAAGTAAGTGTTAATGCGTAGTTATTAACAGTGTGTTTATGCTTAGTTAACTAATTCTTAGTTAACTAAGCATAAACTAATTCTTAGTTAACTAATGCTTAGTTAAGCATAAACTAAGCATAACAGTTAGTTAATGTTTAGTTTATATTCATTAAGCAAATGCTAAGCATTTATTAACAGTTAGGTAATGCTTAGTAAATGCTTATGAAGCCTAATTAATTAATTAGGCATTAATAAACAGTTAATTAATATACCCTTATTGTTAAGTCAAGTGTTACCGAAACATTTTGGTTAACATATGTGATTGTATTGAGACTGTGCATCCTTAGCCATTTGACGGACATTTGGGTTTTTCATTTTACAACTGTTTAGGCTGTGTTCATGCAAATGGCTTCATATTTGGTCAAGGCTAACGACTTCTGACCATTCATGAATTTTAACTTCAGCTCATATATTAACCCTAAAATGCACAGTGTTATCATCCGCCCACCTTAATAGCCTCCTTAGGCCATTTTAGGGCTCATTGACTTCCATTCAAACCGCAATTTTTTACCCTGCTGCCAATAGATGAAAGAAACCAATTATCTTTTTATTCTTTTGTTTCCTTGCACTTATGTCTTCAATTAAGGGCTGCAACTAACGATTATTTTGATAATCGATTAATCTGTCAATTATTTTCTCGATTAATCGATTATTAATCGACTAGTGTTTTGGTCTGTAAAATGTCAGAAAATGGTGAAAAATGTTAATACATTTTCCAAAGCCCATGTTGACGTCCTCAAATGTATTGTTATGTCCAAAACACACAGATATTTCAGTTTACTGTCATAATAGGATTAAAGAAACCAGAAAATATTCACATTTGAGAAGCTGAAATCAGAGAATTTGGACATTTTTTATTAAAAAATTACTCGAAACGATTCATCGATTATCAAAATAGTTGGCGATTATTTTAATAATCGATAAATAATCGATTTGTCGATTAATCGTTGCAGCTCTACTTGAATTTTTGAATGTTTTGTGTTTTTTATTAATTGCATTGATTTTCTTACATGCCATTGGTTTAATTTACAAGTTGAGATTTAATATTGCCCTCCCCTGCTACTTAGGCCACTGCAGGCCCCATCTGATTACAAAATGACATTCATGTTATTTGTATCACCATATCAATTCTCATTGTACGTAAAATGGCCTCAGGTGTTATTAAGGAGTTTTTTTAGGGATGCACCAATTTCTAAAAAAAATTCATATTTAAATCCGAAGTCTACAGGCACATACAGGAAGTTTTACTGTTGGGTTGAAACACAATTACATTGTCTTACCATACCCCCTCAATCCTCTTATACCTTTTTTTAAATATGACCACAAGCAGTGATCACAAGAGTCAAGAGTAGGTGGTGAAATGAATGCGTGTGTTATTTGGTTGTTTTTTTATACTGTGAGACTGTAGAACTGTGAACCTAATTGCCCTTCTTGGGATAAATAGTTTTTTTTTTCTGATTCTGATTCCGGGTTCAAAGCTTTTATAGTTGTAATCAACAAACAGCCTACTGTTTCTTGGCAAAACGTGGACATTGTTTGCCTTGAAATGGGCACGTTGTTCAATTAATCTCAAAACCTTTGCAACATGGCATCATGTAGGTCTTCAGGTTTTCCTGAATACATTTAAAGTTGATCTGGCATACAGCATAACACCAAGAGACTTTATTGTATGACTGAGCTTGGTGGTGTGATAATAATAACTACAACATTTCTTAAAGGTCCCATATTATGCTAAATGCACTTTTTAAATGTGTTCCAACATATCCATGCGTCCACGGTGTGCCTAGAGACTGCCAAAATATCAAAAAAAATAACAATCTCTCCTTTTCTCACTCTCCCCTTTTCTGAAACCCCCACCCCTCCCCCCAAAAACACTCCAGTCAGAATTATCCCCTTTTCTGACCTCACAAACCGTAAAGCCAGAAGCTTCCACTGTGCAGCCCACACCCCTATTTCTTATTGGTCCACGGCCCTGACAGACAGAGGGCGAGGCGTATCTGGCTTCGCTTCCGGACAGGGGGCGGGGGGAGCTCAAAGATTGTATATTTACGAGGGGACCTGCAACTCTTTTTTAAAAAATAGGCCATTGTGAGATTAGCTGAACATCAGCATAATACAATAAATTATCTGAAAGTTTTTTTCAGCAAACAATTAAAGAAAAACGTATTAGGGACCACTAAGACCATATAATATGGTGTATAATAGAACCGAAAAGTGTATAATATGGGAGCTTTAAGGAATGAATATAAAAGCTGTTGAGGAAACTGATGGCAGGATAAGAAGCTGAAAAATGCAGGAGTCTAATTCAGTATGGTTAGCTTTCTGTGACTTGATATACACAATATAATTTCCCTTTCTCATCGGTTCACTGATGTTTTCCTTTCTTTATAGGTTTAACATTGTGGGATGAAAAAGCTCTAACATTGAAGACAGTTAAAATCCCTCAGCCCGGCAGTGCATTTGGCATTTCCGCATCTGACTCCCTTGAATCCAAGTGTTCCCTGCTGGATGTTGGTCATTCTCTGAAGGCCAACTTCCTGAGTGACCTGGTTGAAGTTGGAGGATCTGCCAAGTATCTGAATGATAACAAGAGATTCAAGAATCATAGCAGGGTGACAGTCCAGTACCAAGCTAGCAGCTGCCACAAAATGTTGTCGTGGACAAACCAAGAAACCATGAATACCCAACAGTTGGATCTCATTAAGCAGGGCACTGCAACTCATGTAGTCACAGGCATCCAATATGGGGCAAATGCATACTTTGTGTTTGACAGTGGGAAGTTAGAGGCCAGCAGAGTGGAAGCCGTGATAAAGAAGATCCCCTTTAATGGTAAGGGTAAGGTAGACATCATGCTGACTGCTGAAGAAAAAGCCCTGACTGAGCAATTCACCTGCACATTCTATGGAGACTTCACTCTTGACAGCAACCCTGCAACGTTTGATGCTGCAGTGGAGACCTTCGCAGAACTCCCGAAGTTGATGGGTGAAGATGGAGAGAACAGTGTTCCAATAGGGGTTTGGTTGACGCCACTTCAAGTCTTTGTTGATGTTTCAAAGCCTGACCTCCCTGATGTGGAGACTATCACAGACAGAAGAGATCTGATCTGGTGTAAGTCATTTTCCATGATTTTTCTTGAGTCAGAAATACACTGCACTAATTACTCTCCACTGGAAACGTGATTGACCATCAGAATGTCTAATGATACGTTTTGGTTTTGTTTTCTCCATCAGATGCCTGTGAACTGAACCTGGACCAGAAAACTGCATACGACACGCTCCATCTGTCTGAGGGAAACAAAAAGGTAACATATGGAGCACAGCAGAAAGATATCCATGATAACCCAAAGAGGTTTACTACATGGCCTCAGGTGTTGTGCAAAGAGGGCTTACAGGGGCGCAAGTACTGGGAGGTTGAGGTGAGCAATACGGGCAAGGAAATAGTTTTCATAGCTGTTGCTTACGGGGGAGTTGAAAGAAAAGGTTCACAAAGTCAGTTTGGAAGAAATAACAAATCCTGGAGATTTGAGAGGAATTCTAATTTAACTGTATGGCATGATAATAACACCTTGTGGAGCGCTCCTTTGCCCTGTACTGGCTTAAAGAGAGTTGGGGTGTATCTGGACTGGCCTGCTGGCACTCTGTCCTTCTACAGTGTCTCTTCCAACACACTGAGTCACCTCTACACTATCCGCACCAGATTCACTGAGCCTCTCTACCCAGGCTTCTGGGCGTATTACGATGGCAATTATGTGCACCTGAATCTGGCTGAATAAGACAGAGTGTTCACATTTAAAGTGTGAGAAACATCCAACACCTCATTTTAGCTTGAACACGCCCCCTTGACAAATTTAGAAACCTAGAAGGACCAGGATGTTTGGTGTGGAGGGTGTGGTAAAGTGACTGTATATGTAATTTTCAGTTTTTCTGTTGATTTCATGCATCAACTTTTTTTCAAACGTACTTGTCCTTCACAGTTTCACAATGAGTGTAAACTTTCATTACTTGGTATAACAGGTTTTTAATTGTAACTTTATTTTCTAATTCCTGGTACTTAAAGGATAATAGCCTATGTTGATACTCTTGCTTTTTCAACACTAGTATGTTGAATTAATTAATCATAGCCAATGCATAAGAGTTGTTTTGTTGAATTTATAGTTTTTGGTTTATTTAGAATTTGATCCTTTTATTCTGTGTGGTATTTTGTGGTATAAAAACGGCTATTTTAATATAATATAATAATCATTTTGTCTTTATTTTCAGTCTGTACCTTAACCCTGACCTAGGGTTCAGTAAATGATTTATTAATCACTAAGTAATACAGAGAATATATGGATAAGAGAAGCGAATATAATTATAATTTTTATTTTATTTATTTTTTTATTTTTTTATTTAATAAATATTTTGATTTTTGATTTTTTTAAGGAAAGGGGTAGGATTAAATAAGTGTATACTTCTTCCTGCTCCTTTTCAGGCATATCTCAACAACACAGATAATTTTATTTGTATTTTTTTTTTTTTTTGTGAAAACATAATTTTTGTTTATTGTATTTCCATGCTTTTCATTTTGTTTTGTATGTGGATATGTCTGAAATAAACTAAATCAAATCAAATCAAATCAAATCAAATAATTGACTGTTCTCAGGAGAGAATTGTTGCTAACAACATTGTTTGAGATATTGATACAGGCTTGCTTAGTCAACACTAGTATGTTGAAATAGTTAAACATAGCCCATGCATCAGTTGTTTTTATGAATATAATGTTGTCGTTTTTCTCTGACCTGATGATGTTTACTATTCTTAGAGGGGGCTATCACTGTTTTTATCATGTTGATTGGTAGTTAGGGTTTTTTTTTCGGTTGATTTAGAATTAATCCTTTTATTCTGTGTGGTATTTTCATAAAAGGCTATCCTAATTATATATAAGATGAATAATTTTGTTTTTATTTTCAGTCTGTACCTTAACCCTGACCCAGGGTTCAGTTAATGACGTATTAATGACTAAGTAATAATTTACTGTTCTGAGGAGAGAAGTGTTGTTAACACCATTGTTTGAGATGTGAAGCAAAATGCTGATGTTTATAGAACTGACTCAATGTCAGATTCCTATGACACTGTAACACATGTTGGACATGTTAACTCTCTTCTATGGCAGAATATTCAATAAAGTTGAATGACCTGAGTTTATGAAGAAGAAAGTGTGTCATTCTTATTATTTCCTGTAGATTGAAAAAATTAAGGTTATAAGACATTAATTAATGTCATGTCAGTATCTCTAAATGCAAAAATTACTTAAATTACATATCTTAAATCCTAAGAAGACAATATGTAGCTTTCCTTCATTACAATAGTAAATAATGCAGAGAAATAGCTCTATTTGCAAAGCTGCCTCTTGTGAAGGATATGTCTAGGACTTTCCCCAGGTATGTAAAACAGCTAACTTCCTCCACCTCTTGGCCACTCACCATAAGTGGTTTTGACAGGTTGCTTTTGCTGGCAGTACACATTGCATTTGTTTTGGTGATGTTCAATGAAAGATGGCTTTCATAAAACCAATTAACAATGGTTGCGTTCCGAATCGCATACTTTCTACTATATAGTATGTAGAAAAAAGATTTAGGATGTCCCGATTCTTGTGGCCAGATTTAGGATGGTTAGAATACCCGGATGGTCTACTTTATGCGGCCAAGATTGTTAGTGTTGAAAAGTGCATCCTATTTGGGCGATTCTGACCCACAATCCAGTGCGCACGTGAAGTGACGTAACATCGACGAAGCCTATAGGTCCATGTTATGAAAACAAACGGGGATGCGACGGATATAAAAGCAAGAGGCAAGATCAAGGCGCAATGTTATGATGAAATAAGAGAGAAAAGTACGTCCCAATAGTATGCCTACTGCATCCTAACTAGATTCTTTTTATCGTCAGATGTAGTATGTAGAATAGAAAAAAGAAAGAGTATGCGATTCGGAACGCAACCAAGGTCTTTTAGTTTTTGTATGTGTTTAATAACTGGGCGTCAGTAAGGCCTGCCACTGAAGCCATGTCATCTGCATCATTAACTAGTGTAAGATTATCCCTATGGCACATAATTAAAAAAATGTTATAATGAAAAAGGGACTGGGGATAGAGTGCATCCTTAATGAACCCTGGTGTTAAAAATAAGACATTATTATACTTTATATTAAATTATATTTATACTTTAATAATTTAATTTCCGCTCTTTATTTTCATATTTATTTTTTAAATCTTGAATTGGTTTGTTTAACCAATTCGTATTAAAAACGACAGTATGAAATGCAAAACAATAATCATTTAGGTATGTTTTGATAATTCTTAAAATATATGGAAGTATTCTAGTTTATTCATTGCTTGATTATTGTAATTGATACATAGCTCGGTGTGTCACAACACGTAGGCAGCCATCTTGAATATGGTTAATGAGAGAATTCTACCTCCAGCAATGCACTGATGATCCACTAGAGAGCAGTGAAGATCGTTCTTTAAGTCTCAGTGTTCTTCTCTAACCAACAGCACCTCAAACTCTACCACCTGTATGTGTCCTACGAGTGTTTGATCACGTTATGAAAAAACAAATAAGTATAGCAATTTCCCTCACAGTAATGAAATACTTAATTATAATTAAAAGTTCTGTCTATTGAATGCATTGATACCTATCAGCTAAATCTCTTAATTGTTCCACATAAATGCTGTGGTCCTTGGGTTGGTCCTGCTAATGTTTTTTACCTCACAAATCAGAAAAAATACATACAATACATTTTGTTTGGCTTGTACTTTTTCCCAAATGGTTCATCCTGAGGTTGTGGTCTTTTTATTTAATTCAACTCGATAATTTGAATTTGCTTCAAATCATGTTACAGATGTAATAGTGGGGTTACGTAATAATCAATCTATTAACAAACTGTTTGAATTATTATTACACTTCCTGGACTGAGTAAAGCTCTATCTATAAAATATATTCTGTTACTGTTGTATCTTAGGGACAACACCTGTCTTTGCAGTTTATTTAAATAGTTAAAGGTATCCAAGTATTTATTCAATAACAATGGTGTGGTCATATTCAGGCCTTTTATCAGTTACTGAAAGGCTGAGGTGAGGTGTGATCACAGTGCATAGTTGTAATTGTGACACTGTGAAAACTTCTGCTTTTCCATTCAAACACTAATTACTAAACCTTAAGGTCATATAGAGTAACACATTTATGAGGTAGATGTATTGTTGTTGTTGTCTGGTCGGCCATGTGCTTACATTAAGTCTTAAAATGCTAGGATCTTAACAATACAAACATTTTACCTTATTACACAAATGTTGGCCATTCATTGGCTCCTTATTCATCTCAAATCAGACAATAACCCTTATGTTAAAACAGGAACACACGCACACCCCATTGTCATATCATACATTTAGCCTATTATTCCAGTTTTTCACAACTTTGGCAATTTGTTCGAAATTACTTCATATCATTGTTTTCTGTTTCTCTTTTAAGATAAGATGAAGAATTAATTGTTTCCCCCGGCCACCCATAGAAGCATTATCACCCACCGCGGCTTGTCCTTTTGATCCATAGGAAACACTGGATAGACTTTTTTGTGTAACATTGGGTCTTGAACCTTGACCCTTTTCTTATCATACAACTAAAGTCACGCCCAAGATGTCAATCAGAGACCAATAAGAGCACAGTGTTGTTTTATATTCAAACTTGCCTTGTCTTGCCTTGCCCCGCCTCTTGCCACATGCAGCATACACTGCAGGCTCTCATTCTCTGTTTCCCTGTGTGCAGTCTGCAGAAGTGCTGGGTCATAGATTGGTCTCTATAGTCCAGTGGTGTCCAAACTACGGCCCGCGGGCGAACTGTTACTAGAATCATTTACCCAAGTATTTGAATAATTGAAACTGAGTCAGGCTTTCTTGAAAAGCAGGTGAAATTTACTTGCAAACAGCATACAAGGGAATCAACATGTATCACAAGTGGGCTTACATGATTGAATACAAAGAAATGAACAGTGTACAGAGATTATATGTCCGAGAAATGTGTAGGCGTATACACTCGGTTTGTGTGTCCAGCCCGTTTTGCTGGCGAAAGCAGAAACATTTTTAATTAGGCAGATAACAGGATATGGGAAATTTAGGGAGTCTTTTCTCCTCAACTATTGTGCACATGAATGCGTCATACCTCTGTATGTGCCAAAATCTTATTAGGCAGTTTCTTCTTCAAGGCTAAACAACAACTTGTAGCAAAACACTTTGGAGTTCTTTAAGTTTACTGGGACAAAGTTCAATAGGCAGAAAGCATGTATTGTGCATTAAAATATTATACAATAAAGCAAATTAAATTCTGTTAACATTCCACCCTTTTTATAATATTTAATGCAACTTTTTGCAACACTTCAAAGCAAAAGGGCAAAGCATATGAGTAAATATATTTCAGTCAAGCAGAATAATATCAAGTACATCAACATCACAGTTGGTGAAAATGCAAGTTTGTGTACTGGTGCAACATCGTCTATGTACAGTTTCAGAGAGGACAGTCTTTTGCAGAAGCCAGGGAACAGGAACCTAGGTCGTCTTGATGGTCAACAAGTCCCTTTTGTGGCATTTTGACGCAAAGTGTCCTTCATATCACAGTCACTGGGGGAATGGTTAGGCATTACCATAACCTATTCAGATTGTTCCTCAGTGTCCAATTGTCCTTATTGAAGCATGGTCAGCTTCGTCTTCTCCTTGCATCTGAAACAGAATGAATTTGAGCAGTAACATGTTCTCAAAAGAAATGCTCATCATTCTGCCAGGGTTGTTTCTAAAATATCATCCTATCCATTTTGCTTGCTCTAGATGTCACAATTAACGCACAACAACATTTTAGGATAGGTTTGATTTCATTCTTCAGTTCACATGTTTTTTCTGTGTTGGGTAGAATCCGCACACACATTGTCTGTGTCTGGGCTCAGTTACACACACACATAGTGCCACCCCTTTTCTCACTGCATGGAGACTACGTCTCCCACGCACATTTTTGCACAGACTGAAATCATACACACACATTCTTGTGCTCTCTCCTTTTCTCCTTTTCACAGAGACTGAGTCTCAGTTAGACACACATGTATTTCATTCATCACATACAGTTTGTGGCAAATAGGTTGCTCTTTCGTCCTTTCTCTCATAACAGCATAACAATTGTATGCACACTTACTAAAACCTTTTATCTCCCTTCCCCTACATACTTTTTCTTTCTTTATAACATCCATAAACAATCAGTTCCAAACAATCTTTTTCCTCTTACACTTTCAACAACATTCTCTTATTCATCTCTTTGGCCACCACCTTTCTCTTTACTGTTCTTTATCTGATTCTCTGGACCTGCCAGCAGAAGAGCAGCTGAGGAGCTGGGGTTTTGGGTCTCAATGGAAAGAGACACAGGAAGGGGTAGAGGAGACTTTTCTTCACCAGTCTCCTTTTTTTTCTAATGTCTATCTTATCATTATCCATATTATGTAATTAAATTTTTAAAATGTATAATCTAAATCAATTTAACAGGGCGAACACCCCTATTCCAGGGCGAACACCCCTATTCCCTCCAATTGATTAAAAAAAATTCACCAATTTAAAACTAGAACACCCTATGTGATGTATTCTAAACAAAACTAATAAGTCTACTCTGCAGTTGTAGACTATTGACAAACATAACAAAACAAAACAAAACAAATAAACAACCTGTCAAAGACTAACTCCTGGGAGCAGTACCCCGTGCCAGAGTGCAGCCCCAGGCTGAGTAGCATCAAGCAGCCAGATATCAATTTGTTTCCATAAAACCTTCCCGAATTACAAAGAACTCTCAGTTTAATGGAACAAAATATACTTTGCCTCCATAAAACCTTCCCAAATTACAAAGAACTCTCAGTTTAATGGAAGAAAATATACCCTGTTTCCATAAAACCTTCCCAAATTACAAAGAACTCTCAGCTTAATGGAAGAAAATATACCTGTCAGAACAAAGGGACCACCCTGGACCCCACACTAATGATCATTTTTGAGACTTTATTTGTTGTGAGTGTATTTCCTCAAACACTACAGGTTGAAATATTTTTCTCTTTAGTGCATTTTCCCAAACACTACGATCAGTTATTCTCCCTTACGGTAAAACCATGAGAAATACTGCTTCATAAGCTAGTTTATCTATCTAATACATAAAACAAAGGAATTCCTAATTCCTGGACAAAACAAAATCAGCTGTTTATATTCACCTGATTTCAAGAAAGCCTCGACTCGCTCAGTTTTGGCTCTGGATTCCGTCACCCCTCCTCCGTCCAAGTAGAGTCTGCAGACAGCCTCTTTTGTAGCAATGTTCACTGGAGGTCTTTTGTCGAGAGTCGTGGACTCCCCCGTGCCCGGTGCAGGCTCTTCTCGTCCAGAGGATGAGGATGTTGGATCCGGCAACTCGAAGGACCATTTGTTACTAGAATCATTTACCCAAGTATTTGAATAATTGAAACTGAGTCAGGCTTTCTTGAAAAGCAGGTGAAATTTACTTGCAAACAGCATACAAGGGAATCAACATGTATCACAAGTGGGCTTACATGATTGAATACAAAGAAATGAACAGTGTACAGAGATTATATGTCCGAGAAATGTGTAGGCGTATACACTCGGTTTGTGTGTCCAGCCCGTTTTGCTGGCGAAAGCAGAAACATTTTTAATTAGGCAGATAACAGGATATGGGAAATTTAGGGAGTCTTTTCTCCTCAACTATTGTGCACATGAATGCGTCATACCTCTGTATGTGCCAAAATCTTATTAGGCAGTTTCTTCTTCAAGGCTAAACAACAACTTGTAGCAAAACACTTTGGAGTTCTTTAAGTTTACTGGGACAAAGTTCAATAGGCAGAAAGCATGTATTGTGCATTAAAATATTATACAATAAAGCAAATTAAATTCTGTTAACACGAACCATTTTTAATTAGCCCGCAGCACATTCTTAAAATACAATGGAATACAGCCCTTTTGTCAAAAAAAGGAAGATGAAGTTGGAGACATAGTATTTAATTGAGAAAAAGCTCAAAGTGTCTCATACCTAGATAGCATAGTGTTTAATGTAAATGACTAGTACGTGGGCGACAGTGGTTTGAAACTCAGTTGTGGCAAATGTTAAAATGGCATTTTATTTCCAGTGGAAATACGCCGTGATAATAATAAGCACAACTACTTAATACAGGGCTAACCATTTTTAATTGCCCGCAGCACATTCTAAAAATAGAATGGAATACGGCCCTTCAGTTAAAAAAAGAAGTTGGAGACGCAGTATTTAATCGAGAAAAAACAACATTTTTCTCATGCTCAGATAGCGTAGTGGTTAATGCCATTGACTAGAATGCAGGAGACCAGGGTTCTAATTCCAGTCATTGCATTTATTACAATTTGACTTTTTTCCACAGTGGAAATACGCTGTGATATTAATAAGCCCAACTACTGAATGATTCAGTAAATTAAAGTTGATAATATTTTCTAACAAACATTATTTGATGTGTCAACAAGCCCATGAACTTATTGCATAACAAGCTTGAAATAAAGCCTGTCCTTCCCTTTCCCCCCTTTATACACGGCTGTGAAGGGGGGGGGGGGGGGTCACCAACCTGACTTGAGGGTGCTGTTTTGAAATTCAATTGCCAACCCTTTTTGTAACAAAATGAATGAAAACCTATAAATGGAAAGCTGTGCTTTTTTTTCTCTCTCTTCAAAGTCTACAGTCAAGGCCAAGTCGTAAAGGAGCACAGTACAGCAGTACACAGCACAGTGTTGCTCAATAATCAAACTTGCCTTGTCTTGCCTTGCCCCGCCTCTTGCCACATGCAGCATACACTGCAGGCTCTCATTCTCTGTGTTTCCCTGTGTGCAGTCTGCAGAAGTGCTGGGTCATATATTGGTCTCTATAGACCAGCGGTGTCCAAACTACGGCCCACGGGCTAACCATTTTTAATTGGCCCGCAGCACATTCTTAAAATAGAATGGAATACGGCCCTTCAGTCAAAAAAAAGAATAAGCAGGAGACGCAGTGTTTAATTTATAAAACAACTAATTTTGTCTCATTCCCAGATAGCGTAGTGATTAATGCCACTCACTAGTATGTTGGGGAGTGGGGATCATATCCCAGTCATGGCACCTTTAAAATTTGAGCTAATACAGCAGTTTTCGATTTATAGAATTAATAAAAACGTGTATCTTTAATCTTTTCTGTAAAACCTTTGGACACTAATATTTTTTTTTAATTAAATAAAGATTTTAACTGGATTTTTTTTAAGGAGACAGAGTTGCGTGCGTAATTAGTTAGGTATTGCGTACTTTACATATTTATTCAAACATTTTAAGATTTTTTTTTTAATGTCAGTAATCAACTGGCAAAGTGTCATGACCATATCTATAAAGTAAAAATGAACTTCATATATATAGGCCTACATCAGGAGATTAAAAAACTGTGTGGCTCCATCCCATGTTCACCTTTAATCAATAATCAACACACCCTAAAACACTTCTCGAGAGGGAATAAAAAATTGTTTCACCATCACAAAATAAGAAAAAAACTATTTAAAGCGAGATGAATCCACTTCATCACAAGTCAAAACATTAAAATGTAAGAAATAAATCACATTTTAATTACCATCATTATTATCTGACCTTATCTGACACCATTTTTATTGTTTGACAGTTGACCTCCCCAATATGGCGGCCACGCAGACGTACTTTAAATCATATACTGAAAATAGAAAAGTGAAGTCCGGTGCCGATATATAACAATAAAAAATAAATACAATTATTTTATTTTATAAACTTGTACTTGTAATATTACTGTTTATGCTTGTGATTTTTATACGTATTCCGCAGTTACTTTAAAAAAGTGTTGACGTTTAGATGAGAAATGTGGTAGTTAGTAAGTTACGTAAAAATAAGCAGTGCATTTGCTGCCTATTCATTGTGGATGGCAAGCAAAAAAAATGTATGGATGTAATTTTAGTCTTTTCGCCTTTAGAGATACTGACGTGTCTTAATATGTCTTATAACCTTTTTTTCGACTTTTTAATCTACAGAAAATAACAAGAAGCACACAGTCTTAAACTCAGGTCAATCAACTTTATTGAATATTCTGCCATAGAAGAGAGTTAACATGTCCAACAGGTGTTACAGTGTCATAGGAATCTGACATTGAGTCAGTTCTATAAACATCAGCATTTTGCTTCACATCTCAAACATTGGTGTTAACAACAATTCTCTCCTCAGAACAGTAAATGATTACTTAGTTATTTATAAGTCTTTAACTGAACCCTATGCAGGGTTAAGGTACAGACAGAAAATAAAAGCAAAATTATTATTCTTATATTATATTAGGATAGCCGTTTTTAAACCACACAGTACCACACAGAATAAAAGGATTACATTCTACATCAATCAAAAATTCCCCTACCAATCAACATGATAAAAACAGCCCCCCCCCCTCTAAGAACTGTAAACATCAATCATCAATTGTACCCTACATCAATGTTAAGGTCAGACATAAGAAAAAAGACAAAATCATATATATTCATTAAAAAAAGGATCAAAATCAAAATAAAACAAAAATCCCCCGAACTACCAATCAAAATGATGAATTCAACTAAACAAGGTATGCAAAACAACTCTTATGCATGGGCTACAATTAACTATTTTCACAAAGTAATGAAAGTTAAAACCTTATATGTATCAGTAAAGCATGCACTGTGCATAAAATCAACATGAAGTGAAACCCCCAAAATTACATTTAAAGTCACTTTATCACACCTTCCACATCAATTTTACTGGTCCCTCTTGGTATTTATGCATTTCTAGGATTTTGTCAAGGGGGCGTGTTGAGCGAAAGTGGGGATTTAGAATTTGTTTAAACTTTAAATATGAACACATATCCCCATCAACAGATGACGAATCAAAAAAGTCTTCTCATTGCTCTGACTCAGCGTGTTTGAAGAGACACTGCAGGAGGACAGTGTGCCAGCAGGCCACTCCAGATAACCCATTTTTATGTGGACAATACTAGTTGGACTTTCCCACTCCTTTGTTTCCTAATTTGCCCTAAATATAAAACTCTGAGTGGATAAAAATTTCTTTCCAAAAATTGTCCCTCTGGGTTTTAATGCATTTCTCAAATTTGCCAAGGGGGCGTGTTCAATTTGAACTAGATGTTAAGTTGTTGTTTAATCTTTAAATGTGAACACATAACTATCAACCCAGAATAGCATGTTTCAGTCATTGCTCTTACTCAATAGAAAGATTCAGGTTGACATAATTGCCATCATTCTTAATCCAGAAGCCTGGGTAAACAGGCTCAGTGAACTTGGTGCGGAAGGTGTAGAGGTGACTCAGTGTGTTGGCAGAGACAGTGTAGAAGGACAGAGTGCCAGCAGGCCAATCCAGAAACACGCCAATTTTTTTGTAGACAATACTTGTCTCAATTTGCTTAACCTTTGTTACCTGATATGCCCTTAATACAAACTTTTTAGCTGAAAGAGTCCTGCCAAAACTCCAGGATTCTGTATTGAGCCCAAAGTCAGCGTTTTTACCGGACCCTTTTCTTGTGACTTTCTTGTAGGCAACAGCTAGGTAAATATATTCCTCAGGACTATCACCAAACTCTGCCTCCCAGTAATGTTGCCCCTCTAAGCTCTGGTTGCACAACACCTCAGGATGTGAATCAAACCTCTCTGGATGATCAGGGAGATCTGTCTGCTGTGCTCCACGTGTTGCCTTTTTGTTTCCCTCAGACAGATGGAGACTGTTGTGTGCAGTGTCTGGGTCCAGGGTGAGATCACAGGCATCTGATGGGGAGAGGAAAAGAAAAATGTGTCATTAAACATTCTGATGGTTAATCAGGTTTCCAGAAGAGAGTTATTAGTACTGTGTATTTCTGACTCAAGAAAAAGCATGGAACAATGACTTACACCAGATCAGATCTCTTCTGTCTGTGATTTTCTCCACATCAGGGAGGTCAGGCTTTGGAAAATCAACAAAGAATTTAAGTGGTGTCAACCAAACCCCTATTGGAACACTGTTCTCTCCATTTTCACCCATCAACTTTGGAAGTTCTGCGAAGGTCTTCACTGCAGCATCAAACGTTGCAGGGTTGCTGTCAAGAGTGAAGTCTCCATAGAATGTGCAAGTGAATTGCTCAGTCAGGGCTTTTTCTTCATCACTCAGCTTGATTTTAACCTTGTCCTCACCATTAAAGGAGGGGATCTTCTGTATCACGGCTTCCATCCTGTCCTGTCTATCCTGAACTCTGCTGGCCTCTAACTCCTCACTGTCAAACACAAAGTATGCATTTGCCCCATAACGGATGGCTGTGACCACATGAGTTGCAGAGCTCTGTCTAATGAGATCCAACTGTTGGGTATTCATGGTTTCTTGCTTTGTCCAAGACAACGTTTTCTGGCAGCTGCTAGCTTGGTACTGGACTGTCACCC
Organism: Ammodytes marinus; assembly: GCF_949987685.1. Lineage (NCBI taxonomy): Eukaryota > Metazoa > Chordata > Actinopteri > Uranoscopiformes > Ammodytidae > Ammodytes > Ammodytes marinus. Next base: position 196,311 of record NC_137224.1, on the reverse strand, counting down.
TGCTCTGATTCATGGATTTCTTATTATCAGTCAGATACTTGGCAGATCCTCCAACTTCAACCAGTCCACTCAGGAAACTGGCCTTCAGAGAATGACCAACATCCAGCAGAGAACACTTGGATTCCATGGAGTCAGATGGAGAAATGCCAAATGCACTGCCGGGCTGAGGGATGTTAACTGTCTTCAATGTTAGAGCGTCTTTATTCCAAAATGTGGAACCTATAGAGAAAGGAAAACAGTGAACCGATAAGCAAGGGAAATAATATTGTTTACATAAGTCACAGAAAGCTAACCATAATCAATTAGACTCCTGCATTTTTCAGCTTCTTGTCCTGCCATCAGTTTCCTCAACTTTTATATTAATTTCTTATTTTCTTCTTCTGTTGTAGTTATTATTATCACACCACCAAGCTCAGTCATACAATACAGTCTCTTGGTGCTATGCTCTATACAAGATCAACTTTAAATGTATTCAGGAAAACCTGAAGACCTACATGATGCCATGTTGCAAAGATTTTGAGATTAATTGAACGTGCCCATTTCAAGGCAAACAATGTCCACGTTTTGCCATGAAACAGTAGGCTGTTTGTTGATTACAACTATAAAAGCTTTGAACCCGGAATCACTGGTTGTGGTCATATAAAAAAGTTATGAGAGGATTGAGTAAGACAATGTATTTGCGTTTCAACCCAACAGTAAAACTTCCTATTTGTGCCTGTAGACTTCGGATTAAATATGAAAATATTTTACAAATTGGTGGATCCCTAAACAAACTCCTTAATAACCTCCTGAGGCCATTTTACGTCCAATGAGAATTGATATGTTGATACAAATAACATGAATGTAATTTTGTAATCAGATGGGGCTGGCAGTGGCCTAAGTAGCAGGGGAGTGCAATATTAAATCTCAACCTGTAACTGAAACCAATGGTATGTAAGAAAATCGATCGTTGCAATTGATAAAAAACACAAAACAATCAAAAATTCAAGACATAAGTGCAAGGAAACAAAAGAATAAAAAGATAATTGGTTTATTTCATCTATTGGCAGCAGGGTAAAACACTGCGGTTTGAATGGAAGTCAATGAGCCCTAAAATGGCCTAAGGAGGCTATTAAGGTGGGCCGATGATAACACTGTGCATTATAGGGTTAATATATGAACTGAATCAAAATCAAATCAAATCAGTTTTATTTGTATAGCCCAATATCACAAATAGACATTTGCCTCAGTGGGCTTTACATTCTATACAGTATGACACCCTGCCCTTATAACTGAAGTTAAAATGAATGACTATTCAGAAACCATTAGCCTTGACCAAATATGAAGCCATTTGCATGACCACAGCCTCAACAGTTGTAACATGAAAAACCCAAATGTCCGTAAAATGGCTAAGGATGCACATGTCTCAATACATCACATCTGTTAACCAAAATGTTTCGGTAACACTTGACTTCACAATAAGGGTACATTAAAAAACTGTTTGTTAATGCCTAATTAATTAATTAGGCTTCATGAGCATTTACTAAGCATTACCTAACTGTTAATAAATGCTTAGCAAATGCTTAATGACTATAAACTAAGCATTAACTAACTGTTATGCTTAGTTTATGCTTAACTAAGCATCAGTTAACAAAGCATTAACACTTTCTTGATGCTTAACAGGCAATATCTACACATTAACTTACCATTTATAGCATTAACTAACAGTTTGATAATGTACCCTTATTGTAAAGTGCTACCAATATTTTTAAAGAATAATGTAGTCAAAGTCAACACAATTATATAGTTTCTTCTGTCACAGGATAATAGGGGAGAACGGGGTAATATGTCACACGGGTTGGTTGTCACAATCGTTATATCTCGGAACCAGAAGGCGCTGTCTGTGAAATTTTGGTATGTAAATATCCAGAATTGGGATCAGAGGTCACTTACATAGTCTTCCTTGGAGTTAGACTGCTGAATTTGAGGTGAGAGGACTGTTTGTATTTTTCATGTCAAATTGAAAATATTTAGCTCCTCAGTACTTTTCTTCTAGGCTTTTACACAATGGGTTTATAACAAAACACTTGTTACCCATAAAAAGTGTGAATGGTAAACTATAGTTTAGATTGTGGTTAGCAAGCTAATTAGTTGTCAGATGGTTGTTGGCCTTGATGCTAGCAAGTTGGGGTTGGTCGTCACATTTTTTGGGGGGTTGGTTGTCACATTATCCAAAGGCTGCAGCCAGAAAAGGAACCCAATAACGAAATAAATTGTCAAGCTGTATCCTCACTGACACCCCAGAGAAGGAAAGAATAGAGCAGGAAAAGGCAGCTAGCATGCAAAAGAAAAAAAAACAAAATCAAAACAACCAAGTGCATCCCAAAATAGACCAGCTGCCAAGGCTACAGTAAGTTACGTAGGCCTATTTGTCAACTTGACAATGCAATTACACTTTCAAATTTAGTTCCACTTTCTTTCCTTCTTTTTAAGATTATTCCCATTAAGATAACATTGTGACAAACAACCCCATAGTGTGTGACAACCGACCCCTTGATGGGGTTGGTTGTCACAATGTGTAAGGGTGTCTTTGATGATTAATTTCTTCTTTATTACAATAAGATAGAAAAAGTGAGGGGTACACATTTCAAGCCAACACCTTAAGCTTCAATTTAATGTAGTAATGACTGTGGAAAGATGTTTAGGTGATGAGCAATTCTCACTAGAGTAAAAAGTGTGCCTACTTACCCCGTTCTCCCCTACTGTATATTGGCGCAATATATCATGCATACCTAAAATGTTTTACTGAGAAACGACCACAACTACATTGTAGTTAAAATAGTATTACTGCTTTATGAAATGTCTTCAGAGTTCCTGTAAGCAGAGCTGTGACAGGCAGACAGATTTAGAAATAATTGTAGTTGTATGTAGTCAAAGTAAACACTTACCTGGGATCAGTCTATCGCTCCGAATATCATAGAGCATTCCCAGGGTGAATGTTCGACCCACGGCAGCAATCTTCATGTTACTCGAGTCCATTTTTCCAACCTGTTGATAAATGTAAAACAAAGTGACTATACACTCTTCAGTTCTTACTTTAATTTAAGTAGAGTGGTGTGAGTTTATGACACTGTAAGTCAACTCTCTTTCCATTAACAAAACGGTCTTGACAACAGAGATAAAAGAAAAACTGTAGATACTAATCTGATAGTAAAAGTTGAATGCAGAATGGGGTTCAGTTAAAGTCTTTCTATAAATCTGTTAAAGTTTCACCCCGTCTCTGTCCATCCAAGTGTTTCCTCACCTGGTGAAGTTGTGTAGATCAGCTGATCAGCTTGATTCAGAGGTGTCTTGACTTCCAACCGGAGCAGTAAGTCTGATACTCTGCGATTCTGCCAGATTATTTATATTCTTTCAGCTAACTGCTCTCCCACTTGCTCCGCCCAAGACATACGTATGTCGATAATGAATAATTATTGTGAAATCTCAATAGAAGTTTCGTCAAAGTTTTGTGAGAAATGGATGGGATGGGCCTTGAAGGAGTACCTGTGGAGGTGCAGTGTTCCCACGATCAAAACCAAACTCAAAGCCAAATTGTGAATCAGAGACCAATAGGAGCGGAAGGGTGTTTAATAATCAAACTTGCCTCATCTCGTCTTAAAAGGGATAGTTCGGGATATTTGAAGTGGGGTTGATAATGAAGAATTATTGCGAAACCTCAATACAAGTTTGTATTGTACCGGCACTTCTGCAGACTGCACACAGGGAAACACAGAGAATGAGAGCCTGCAGTGTATGCTGCATGTGGCAAGAAGCGGGGCAAGGCAAGACAAGGCAAGTTTGATTATTAAGCAACACTGTGCTGTGTACTGCTGTACTGTGCTCCTTGACGACTTGGCCTCGACTTTAGACTTTAAAGAGAGAGAAAAAAAAATCACAGCTTTCCATTTATTTTCATTCATTTTGTTACAAAAATGGTTGGTAATTGATTTTCAAAACAGCAGCCTCAGATTGCTTCCTAAATCAGGCTGGTGACCCCCCCTTCACAGACCTGTATAAAGGATACGCTATACAGTATGTCAAGCTTGTTATGCAATAGATTCATGGGCTTGTTGACACATCAAATAATGTTATGTCAACTTTAATTTACTGAATCATTCAGTAGTTGGGCTTATTAATATCACAGCGTATTTCCACTGTGGAAAAATGTAAAATTATTATAAATGCAATGACTGGAATTTGAACCCTGGACTCCTGCATCCTAGTCAATGGCATAAACCACTTCGCCATCTGAGCATGGGAACATTTTTGTTTTTTCTGGATTAAATACTGCTTCTCCAACTAATTTTTTTAACTGAGGGCCATATTCCATTGTATTTATAGAATGTGCTGCGGGCCAATTGAAATTGGTTCGCCCTTGGGCCGTAGTTTGGACACCACAGGTCTATAGAGACCAATCTATGACCCAGCACTTCTGCAGACTGCACACAGGGAAACAGAGAATAGCCTCGTTCGACTTGGAGCCGTCTTGCTCAGACCTGCGCAACTATGACACACGTCTTGCTGAGCGCACAACAAAAATGCTGTGCGCTCAGCAAGCCAAGCGTCATAATTGCGCAGGTCTTAGCAAGACGGCGACATCTCAAACGAGGCTATTGAGAGCCTGCAGTGTATGCTGCATGTGGCAAGAGGCGGGGCAAAGCAAGACACGGCAAGTTTGATTATTAAGCAACTCTGTGCTGTGTACTGCTGTCTTGTGCTCCTAGACGACTTGGCCTCAACTTTAGTTTTAATCCTCAGAACAATTAAAAACCTGTTCTATATGACCTGAGGGGTCTGTACGTTTCATAACATACTCAACGATCAGAGATGTATTTCGGTCAGGGACCAAATAGTGCTTAATAAAGGAGAAATATGATTTAGAAAATTACAAAAAAAATCAACACGGAAAGCCTATGCAGTGATTTAAGTACCCCCACTTCCCCGCCACATGTCGAAGTGTCCTTGGGCAAAGAGACACTGAACCCTAATTGTCTCCTGATAGTTAGCCTGCACCCCGAGTGGTAGCTGCTGATGTCAGTGTATGAATGTGTGTGTGAATGTGTACAATACAATGTAAAGCACGTTGGGTCAGTGACATACCAGGGAAAAGCGCTGTATAAATGGAGTCTATTTACTATTAAACTGTCCCTGAGTTTGGTGGCGTGAACTTGGATGCTGCGGAACTGTTTGCCTGAGGGGAGGAGAGGGAAAGAAAGGTGAGGCAAATTTAATTAAAAAACACCTTTTGGCTCCAACTTGTCTTGTTGACAATCTTGGCCTTGACTTTGGTTTTGATCCTGGGAACACTGATGAACTGAGCGGTGTATCAAATGTGTTTGGGTCTGGGATCCGTCCAGAAATGCTGAAAGCTTTGGGTGTGGAGGGGCTGGGTGATACGCCGCACTGTATAATGCTCATGTTTGGTTTTGATCGTGGGAACACTGCATCTCCACTGGTACTCCTCCAAGGCCCATCCTATCTTAAAAAAAACGCTGTGAACACAACCAATCTTAAACTCCCTCTGGAAAAAGGCGGCATCTTATTGAAGTGTGCTCTCAGCAGTCAGAACAGTATGAATAAATTGTCCTGAGGGGTCTGGATGTTTCGTAACATTCTCATCTCTTGAATTGTGTGAAAAGAGAAGGATAGGCTATATTTCAAGCTTGTTATGCAATAAGTTAATGGGCTTGTTGACACATCAACTAATGTTTGTTAGAAGATGTTATTAACTTTAATTTACTGCATTTATCAAGTAGTTGGGCTTTTTAATCTCACGGTGTATTTCCACTGTGAAAAAAATTATAATGATGAAATGTTCGCAATGAATGAGATTTGAACCCCGATTTCCAAAACTTTAGTCAATTACATTAACCACTACACTATCTGGGCATTAGAAATCACAAACTTTTCCTAGATTAAGTACTGTGTCTCCTGCTTCTTTTAGTTTTTTGGACTTAAGGGTCGTATTCAATTCTATTTTTAGAATGTGCTGCCGGCCAATTGAAAATGGTTCACCCTTGGCACGCATTAACCGTAGTTTGGACACCGCTGATCTATAGAGATCAATCTATGACCCAGCACTTCTGCAGACTGCACACAGGGAAACACAGAGAATGAGAGCCTGCAGAGTATGCTGCATGTGGCAAGAGGCGGGGCAAGGCAAGACACGGCAAGTTTGATTATTAAGCAACACTGTGCTGTGTACTGCTGTACTGTGCTCCTTGACGACTTGGCCTCGACTGTAGTTTTAATCCTCCAAAAAAATCCAAAAACCTGTTCTACTTTGTTAGAAAATGTTATCAACTTTAATTTACTGAATGTATTAAGTAGTTGTGCTTATTATTATCACGGTCTATTTCCATTAAAAAAATAGTCACACTTTAACATTTGCCACAACTAAGGATCGAACCACGGTCACCCAAGTACTAGTCATTTACATTAACCACTATGCTATCTGGGCTTGAGGAAGTTTGAGTTTTTTCTCAATGAAATACTGTGTCTCCAGCTTCTGAAGGGCAATATTCCATTGTATTTTAAGAATGTGCTGCGGGCCAATTGAAAATGGTTCGCAGGCCGTAGTTTGGACACCGCTGGTCTATAGAGACCAATCTATGACCCAGCACTTATGCAGACTGCACACAGGGAAACACAGAGAATGAGCAAGACACTGAACCCCGCATTGGTCCCGATAGTTAGCCTGCACCCCGAGTGGTAGCTGCTGATGTCAGTGTATGAATGTGTGTGTGAATGTGTACAACACAATGTAAAGCACTTTGGGTCAGTGACATACCAGGGAAAAGCTAGGCCATATAAGTGGAGTCCATTTACCATTAAACTGTCTCTGAGTTTGGTGGCGTGACCAGGGCCGGATCTAGGCATAGGTATTCTAGGCACGTGCCTAGGGCCCATTTCCACAAGGGGGCCCAGTGAGAAGGAAAAAAAATGTTTATTTTTTTATTTAATTTTTTTTTAGTACGGTATGTGTTTGATATTAGCATCATATTATGCAAATGTAAGTTATCATACAAAAAAAGGAATACATTTTTTTGGTCTGGATAGTTAATAGCCTATTAATTTAATCAGTTCATCCGAGGTTAACTTATCACTCGGTATTGAGTTTATTTAAAAACAATTGAAAATGGGGCTGCCCTCAGTTGCCCATGCACTGTGTATACTGTAGTCTATAGCCTATTTCACCCTCATCTGTGGAAAAAAAAGATAGCTGGACAACAAGAGTTCTTCTGCTTCGTTCCTCTCTGCATTTAAATGCATTCATAATATTAAAGAGAAATATGTCCCGTAAAAGAAAAAAAAGCACCATCCCAGAGGACACTGAATTATATTTTTTATTTTATTTATATATTATATTTTTTCTATATTAATATCTTTATGGAAAATCCATGTCTTTCTTCGATAGCTTTTATTTCTACTTCATTCGAGCCAGTATCTCCAAATTATTTGTTCACACAAAATTCCTCAGATTTAGCCTCTTAATTTCCCTCTCAAAGTGCACCAAATTCATGCATTTCACTTTAAAAAGGTAACAAAAAATCTCCCGGGGGGGCATACCCCCGGACCCCCCTAGGAAAGTCAGGATCACGGCTGGCTACTATTTTCACTAAGCTGGACATTGGAGGCACTAGGGATGAACTGGGTGTGTGAATGACATTTAACAATAGTCATTCATTTTGCCACGATAACATTGGAGAGGGGGGCCCTATTCAAATTCGGCTTCGGGCCCCATGAAGGCTTGGGCCGGCTCTGCTCCCCGGTTATAATTTTAGTCGTCAAAACAGAGTTTTTCTGTGCGGCGTCTCAGACCGGCGATGTCTCACTGTGAATTTCGCCGTTACCCACCACAGAGTTCCACGCCAGGTTTCACCAGGTGAATCGCTGCTTCGCTCACGCAAGGCTTTTGTGTTAGATCAGGCTTGCACGAGCGTTTTAACTTTATGCTGAATAAAGCATTGCACTGCACTGTTTTTCATCCAGTTGGAAAAATTGCTCCCACACTGGACTCTGCACGCACCTTACAGAAATGCTCCTGCAGTGAGCTCACGAACAGACGTGAACTCGCACACTCGGTTACGTTTCTCTTTACTCCCGTTTACAAACGCACAACTCCTAAACAAATGAATGAGCATAGTACTCTTGTGGCAGTTCAAATGTATAGTTTTTCACCAAATCGTGAAGTATCCGTCTGGAGGGGGCCCGAAAAAATGCGGTATGCCTAGTGTACTCTTTCTTCTTAATCCGGGCCTGGGCGTGACACAAGAAAGGCGAGGCAAATTTAATTAAAACACACCTTTTGGCTTCAACTTGTGTTGTTGACATTCTTGGCCTTGACTTTGGTTTTGATCCTGGGAACACTGATGAACTGAGCGGTGTATCAAATGTATTTGGGTCTGGGATCCGTCCAGAAATGCTGAAAGCTTGTATTCACGTTTGGTTTTAATTGTGGGAACACTGCACCTACAGTTTTAAAAAAAAACACCCTTGTGCTCCTATTGGTCTCTGATTCACAACTTGGCTTTGAGTTTGGTTTTGTTCGTGGGAAAGCTGCACCTCCACACTGGTACCCATCCAAAGCCCATCCTATCTTAAAAACCGCTGTTAACTCCCTCTGAAGAAAAGGGCGGCAACTCATTATAGTGTGTGCTATCAGTACAGTATGAAGAAATTGTCTCCAAATCAGTGTCATCCTCTGTTTTGTGTTAGGCAGTTCTCAAGTTATTATTAAATCTTATTTTAAAGGAGAAACAGAAAACAATGATTTGCACTTAATTTCGAACACATTGACAACGTTGTATAATATGTGAATGATAGGTTAATGCATGATATGAAAAAGGGGCGTGCCTGAACCCCAATTGTCCAGAGACTGCCAAAAAAAGAAAACTCTCTCCTTTTCTCTCCCTCCCCCTTTCTATAAACCTCCCCAATATACTCAGAATTTCTGACGTCAGGACGGGAGAAGCCACCTCCCCCCCACTTTAATAATCGCACTGCAGTCCGCTCAGTGTAACCTGAAGCTAGGGGGCGGTGCCTGTTGCTACCTGGTTACTATGAGGGAACCTGGCCAATCAGAGCAGACCAGGCAGAGGGCAGACGGGGACAGAGGGCAGACAGGCGGTCTTAAAGAGAGTTGTGTTTAGGCTCTAAACAGAACATATTTGCAGAGAGGCTATGAGACTAAATACAGCAATGCCAGAGTGAGACATAAAAAAGGATTATTGGAGGACACTACACCATGAAAACAGTTTCTAGTCACAAAATGAAAATCTGAACCTGAAAAATAGCACAATATGAAATCTATGAGGTTTAATAATAATTAGTGTTTGAATGGAAAAGCAGACGTTTTTTCACAGTGTCACAATTACAGCTATGCACTGTGATCACACCTCACCTCAGACTTTCAGTAACTGATAAAAGGCCTGAATATGACGACACCATTGTTATTGAATAAATACTTAGATACATTTTCACTATTTAAATAAACTGCAAGACAGGTGGTGTCTATAAGATACAACAGTAACAGAATATATTTTACAGACAGAGCTTTAGTCCAGGAATTTAATAATAATTCAAACAATTTGTAAAATGATTGATTATTATATAAACCCAATATTACAACTGTAACATGATATGAAGCAAATTCAAATGATCGAGTTGAATTGTATAGAATGAAACGACAACCTCAGGATAATTAATTAGTGAAAAAAGTATAAGCCAAACAAAATTTATAGTATGTATTTCTTCTCATCTGTGAGCTATAAAAACCTTCCAAAGGACCACAGCATTTACGTGGAACAAATGAGAGATTTAGCTGATAGGCTTCAATGTATTCAATAGACAAATCTTTTAATTACAATACATTTTACTTACTGTGAAGGAAATTGCGGTTTTAGCCTGTATAATTAGGTGTTTTTTGATATTGTGATCATACACTCGTAGGACACATACAGGTGGTAGAGTTTGAGGTGTTGTTGGTTAGAGAAGAACACTGAGGGTGTATTCACACTGGGAAAGTCCGCTAGTGCACTTGCTTTGGTCCAGACCAAATAGAGTTTTGATTTTTTTTGTTTGGTGTGGTCCACTTTCATATTGCCCCTTTTGCAAGTGAACCAGCATTACGAAGCAAAACCACACGTGATCTGAGGTCATTCATTCATTGGACAGACATTCTGGGGTGGAGAGAAACAGGAAGTACGAAGTTTAAACTGCGAAATATATATCATTGATATAATATGGGGTTAAAAATAATAAAAGGGCCTACATCTAACCTATAAATAAAGAGGAAAAACATCAAATTATTGTTGTTTCATATGGTCATAATGTGGCTCCTTATGTCAATGCCACGTTATGTGGCTTGTAGCCTACGATGTGAAACATCATTTTTACTGTATTTTTGGTGCTGAATGCGCGTCACGCGAGAAGAATAGGCTCAAGCTGACACTCAGCTGATTAAGCTGTGTATCAGCTGGGTCGGCGCAGTTCAGCTCCAAACTGACACGGGGATAGTATTGACGGTCCCGTACATGGGAAGCAAAATAAAAACACACACTTCTTGCGCAGCGTGAACCTGTTGGCACTGTGCGAGAGACGCTCCCCTCTCCTTCATCTGATCGCTGAACACATTCAGCATTTATATTGTTCTGGGCTCCCGGTCAAACCACAACTAATCTTCCTAATAATGGTGACAACAACACTTTCCCATAATGTGAAGCTGACGGCTATTTATTAAAAAAGAAAAGAAAGAAAAGGCACAGTGCCTCCTGCATTTGGGTCGGATCGAGTCCGAACAAATTCACACCACAAACGAACTGCAGCAGAGTGCGTTTGGAAACGCATCGAGACTACCTCTTCAGCTGGGTCTCGAAGCGTTTGTTTGGTCCGCACCCGAGTGCGATTGCTGTATTCACACCTGCCTGAAAGATGCGCACCGAAGGCAGAAGTGCATCTGAGTTCGTTTCAACCGAACTAAACACGGCATGTGTGAATACACCCTGAGACTTAAAGAACGATCTTCACTGCTCTCTAGTGGATCATCAGTGCATTGCTGGAGGTAGATTTCTCTCATTAACCATATTCAAGATGGCTGCCTGCCTCCCTCTTGTGACACACCAAGCTATGTTTAAACTACAATACTCAATAGATATTTAAGAAAAATACAAAAATACCTAAATGATCATTGTTTTGCATTTCATACTGTTGTTTTTAATTCAAATTGATTAAACAAACCGAAACTGTATCACAATAAATTTAGAGCAGAAATTGTGGTATATAATAGAATTTCATATAAAGTATAATAAAGTCTTATTTTGAACAAAAGGTTTCACCAATGATGCACACTATCCCCAATTGTTTATTTTAGTTTATTACATGGCACTTTGAGAATCCTATGTAAATCACAGCATTCTACAGGTCTGTTATTTCCAGCAAGACGGACCGCTGTCAAGGGTATAATGACCGTTGCTAAGGACCTACGTCATAGTTTTGATGGATAGACGTCCACAAACAGGGCTACTACTCGTTCAGAAAACAATGGAATACTTTTTCAACATGACTTTGCATGTATCAGGAGAGCAGGGAACACAGGAGTCATGGTTAATGTCCGACAGGACTCCAGTCAACACGACGTGAGTAGCCTACGTTTGGCCGCATATTGACAGTTAGACAGTAACTTCAGGCTGCAGCCCGCAATGTAACTGTTCCGCAGTCATTTTCTCCGTGAATTGTGTTATTTATGTTGGGGGATAATGCTTGTTAGCTAGATGGAGCTCTTATTAAACATATTGGCCGATTACAATTATTATTTGTACAGTGTGCGAGTCTTGAGTTGTGTTAGCAAAACAGTAGCTCTAGCTAACAGCTGAGCCGGAGCCTCCGGTCAGCTGAAGCAGACAGTCTAGCGGGGCGAGCAGACTATTCCCCCGTTACTAGGTCGTATCCTTGGTCGTTCCTATTTACTGGTGTATTAAACTACGTTTTCATTACATAAGAACCTAGTGGGTTTGCAATGACTATTCCAGTTATTAGACAAGGTCTCAGGGTTGCTAGGGAAACGAGTTGTTTTTTGTTAAACTCTTCTAGGTTTGCCGCAGCTTGATAGTTACCGTTGCTACCGAGTGAGTTCCGACCGTGTAGCGGACTGTTTTTGGCTGTTAAAACCATAAAAACAACATGTTGCTAAAATTAATTGCTTTATTTTTTGTAGTAGCCATGTAATAAGCGGGATAAAGTATAGCGAACGGGTCACTTGCTAGAAATAAAGACCTTCAAGCTGAACAGGAGTTCAGATTGTCGGTCTTTATTTCTAGCAAGTGACCCGTTCGCTATACTTTATCCCTTACATAAACAACGAAATCGCGTGCAATATGGATTACCTTAGACCAGTAAATGATGCAGATAACGTGGCTTCAGTGACACGCCTTACTGATGCCCAATCATTAAACACATATAAAACTATGTAAAATACCTTGTTAATAGGGGTTATGATAGCCATCTTTTTTTCATTGAACATCACATAAACAAATGCAATGTGTGCTGGCAGCAATAACAACTTATTAAAATCACTTATGGTGAGTGGCCAAGAGGTGGAGGAAGTGAGCTGTTTTACATACCTGGGGAATTTCCCAGACATATCAATCACTAACCATGAGGAATTAATTAACAACACAGTGAAACAAAGATTATTCCTGCTCCGAACGCTAAGGAAATCTAAGGTCAGCAAAATGCACTTCAAACAAAGTCCATAGATCGATAATACTTAATGTTAACCCTGTATCATGGTTTAAGTGTCAACAGCAAGGCACTCCAAGGCCGTTAAACTAGGCAGTAGAATTATTCTATTGTGTTTTTTACATAAATGTGTTAATATGTGGGGTTTTGCACGTTAGCCAAAGACACATTTCTGCCTCTTACATACAACAGGTAGACAATTGAGTATTTTCTTCTTCTTAAAATCCATGAGGCAGTTTTACAAATATATCTTTGTCTCTGTGTTATTTGCTATTGGAAAGCTACATAATGTCTTTTGAGGATTTAAGTTATGTCATTTAAAGCGGACCTATGATGCTTTTTGACTTTTATGACCTATAAACGTTGTTATGATGATTTATAGTCATGCTTAACCATACTAAATGATCAAATAATGACTTACATGCATTTCGACGTATTCCCTGCTGACCGTCTGGCGTGTCTGTGCAGAGCACTAAACACTATTCTAGCCAGTCGAGAAGTCACGTGTTCAAAGCGGTCTACCCTTCCGTAACTTTGTGACGTCGCATGTAACTTTGTGAAGTCACCACGTGGATGTTTCCATGTATGGTAATGCTGTCACTTCCCTGTTCGCGTCTGCCTCGCGCCCTTATAGGTCCATGCTCGCGCTTCCCGCCACTGAAAGTGTTCCGGAAGGAAGGTAACCAATCACAACGGAGTGGGGTTTGCAGGAGGGGGGGGGGGGGGGGGGAGGGGAGCGGAGATGGCCGATCACAGGCGGAGGGAGCGGAGATTGCCGAAGCACACACACTCGAGTGTTGACAGGACGTGCTGGATCGCCAAAATAAGAGAAAGAGCTTCCCGAAAATCTACATAGTTTTTTGTGATGTGATTCATGTCAGGTTGCTCTATAGCAGTGTAAAACAAGAAATTAAGACCAGAAAAGTAGTATAATAGGTCCTCTTTAAGTAATTTTTGCATTTAGAGATACTAACATGTCATAAATTATTGTCTTGTAACCTTTGGTTAAATTTCTGAATCTAAAGGAAATAACAAGAAGTACACACTCTTAAACTCAGGTCACTCAATGTTATTGAATATTCTGCCATAGAAGAGAGTTCACATATCCAACAGGTGTTACAGTCTCATAGGAATCTGACATTGAGTCAGTTCTATAAACATCAGCATTTTGCTTTACATCTCAAACAATGTTGTTAACAGCAATTCTCTCCTCAGAACAGTGAATGATTATTTAGTCATTAATACGTCATTAACTGAATCCTGGGTCAGGGTTAAGGTACAGACTGAAAATAAAAACACAATGATTATTCTTATATTGTATTAAGATAGCCGTTTTTAAACCCCACAATACCACACAGAATAAAATGATCAAATTCTCAATAAACCATAAAATCCCCCTAACAGCCAATCAACATGATACATTCAACAAAACAAGTTATGCAAAACAACTCTTATGCATGGGTTATGATTACCTATTTCAACATACTAGTGTTGACTAAGCAAGACTATCAATATCTCAAACAATGGTGTTAATAACAATTATCTCCTCAGAACAGTAAATGATTACTTAGTCATGCATAAGACATTAACTGAACCCTAGGTCAGGGTTAAGGTACAGACTGAAAATAGAAACACAAATATTATTCTTATATTGTATTAGGATAACTGTTTTGAAAATACCACACAGAATAAAATGATTACATTCTAAATAAAACAAAAATCCCCTTAACAACACTCAATCCCCAAACAACACTATGAATTCAACAAAACAACTCTCATGCATGGGCTATGATTAACTATTTCAACATACTAGTGTTGAAACAGCAAAAGTATAATATAGGCTCTTAACCTTTAACTATCAGGAATTTGAGTAGAACGTTGCAAGTAAATAATTGTCTGTGATTAATAATAATTAATAGGTTTTATATAGCGCTTTATTGCCTAGGCACTCAAAGACGCTTTACAGGGTTCCTGGTTCAATTCGTTCACACACAGTCATACCAGTGGTGGTAAACTACGAGAGTAGCCACAGCTGCCCTGGGGCAGACTGACGGAAGCGTGGCTGCCATTCAGCGCCAACGGCCCCTCCGACCACCACCTCAAACATACAGCAATCATACAAGGCAAGGTGGGTGAAGCGTCTTGCCCAAGGACACAACAACAATGACACAGATGACCGGGCGGGGATCGAACCGCCAACCCTTGGATCATTGGCCAACCCGCTTAACCACCTGAGCCACAGTCGCCCCAAAAACCAACTATTGAAAGTTCAAACTCAATGTGAAGCCAGTTTGGGAAGCAGGATGTATGAAATCAACAAGATGTGTTGCCACGCCAATTATACCAAGTAATGAAAGTTTAAACCTTATATGTTTAAAGTTCTGAAGCACAATCAGTTTAAAAGGAATTATGTGCATAAAATCAACATGAAGTGAAAAACTGAAAATGACAGTTTAGTCACTTAAACACACCCTCCACACCACTGGTTCCTCTGAGTTCGAATGTATTTTTTGAATTTGTCAAGGGGGCATGTTCAAGCTAAGCTGGGATGGTGTAGTTTAAACTTTAAATATGAACAAATATCCCCATCAACAGATCAAGTCAGTCTGATTGCTTTTACCCAGCCAGATTCAGGTGGGCATAATTGCCTTGGTAACGCACATAGAAGCCTGGGTAAAGAGGCTCAGTGAATGTGGTGTGGAAGGTGTAGAGGTGACTCAGTGTGTTGGCAGAGACCGTGTAGAAGGACAGAGTGCCAGCAGGCCAGTCCAGATACACCCCAACTCTGGTGAGGTCAGTAGGGGTGCTCCACACACAATCAATATGGTATGCTTTGACTAAAATTTGAAATGGAACACTTTTATATGTTTTGCCTAAACTCCAGGATTTGGTATTAGTTCCAAGTTCACTCTCCCAACTAGTTCCCTTTCTTCCAACTCCCTTGTATGCAACAGACACATGAATAGATTGGCCAGAACCAGAACTCATCTCAACCTCCCAGTAATGTTGCCCCTTCAAGCCCTCTTTGCACAACACCTGAGGGTTTTCATCAAACCTTTCTGTGTTATCAGGGAGATCTGACTGCCATGGTCCACATGTTGCCATTTTGTTTCCCTCAGACAGATGGAGGTAGTTGTTTGCAGTGTTCGGGTCCAGGTTCAGATTACAGGCATCTGATGGAAAGAACAAAACAAAAATGTGTTATAGCCATTGTTATGCTCAAAAATGTTTCTGGGGTAAATTAAAAGGTACAGTGTCGATGTGACTATAAAACAAATGGTAAAATACTTACACCAGATCAAATCACTTCTGTCTGTGATATCCTCCACTTTAGGGAGGTCAGGCTTTGAAAAGTCCTGAGTGATCAGTCCGCCGTTCTTGTATTGGTAGATGGTTGCTCCTTTGTACTTGTCATTTGGAAGGGATGCTACGAGGAAACGGAATCGTTTGTTGTTCTTCAGAGCTTTGGCAAGGTCTTCAAATCCTTTGGCTTTTTCTCTTATTTTCTTTATCACTTCATCTGAGTCGTACCACAGGTCTTCATTGTAATGTTCGACTTCAGATGAATCCAAGTATTTGGCCATCACACCAAGGCAGGGGTTGCCCCCCTCCAGGTAAGTGAAAACAAAGCACAGAGCATTTTCTGCACCTGAAGCAAGAACCTCTCTGTCCAACTCTGACTGATTTTTGGCGATCTTTATTCCCTCCATGATATCTACACAGGACCTGATGACATTGATTTCTCTCTCCTTATGATCCATCCACTCACTTAGTTTGTCATGACTGAATGGCGACTTGTCTCCGTCTTCAAGGAACTTTTTTATTGAGCTCTCATCTTCTGTACCTGCACGGATGGAGGGCAGTGTCTTTGCGATGGTCTTCTTGAGGTTATATTCGTAGTCACCACACAATTTTTTGAATCTGTTCAGCTCTTCTTTAATATGTGGACAGTTCTCCACCACTTCTTCATCCAGAATATCGTTGCATCTCATTTTTGTTTTGGTCAAACCTTCTAAAGCATTTTCAACTTTCCACAGTAACCCTGTGCTGATCTCTTTTTTCACCTCAGCAGCTCCTGGTTCAAAATGCGTCAGTGGCATCAGCCAAACCTCCATTGGAACACTGTTCTCTCGATCTTTACCCAGCAACTTTGGAAGTTCTGCATAGGTCTTCACTGCATCTACAAACGTTGCAGGGTTGCTCTCAAGAATGAAGTCTCCAAAGAATTTGCAGGAGAATTTATCAGTCAGAGCTTTTTCTGCATCACTCAGCTTGATGTCAACCTGCCCCTCAATACTAAATGAGGGGATCTTCTTTATCACGGCTTCCATGCTCCCACCAATCTCCTGAACGCTGCTGGACTCTAACTTCTCACTGTCAAACACAAACACAGCACTTGCCCCATATTTGATGCCTGTGACTACATGTGTTGCAGAGCCCTGCTTAATGAGATTCAACTGTTCGGCTTCCTCTGCTTTAAGGTTAGACACTAACAACTGTTTGAAGTTGGTGGTAGCTTTGTACTGACATGTCACCCTGCTCTGGTTGTGGGATTTCTTCTTATCATTCAGATACTTGGCAGATCCTCCAACTTCAACCAGTCCACCCAGGAAACTGGCCTTCAGAGAAGCATTAACATCCAGCAGGGAGGACTTGGAATCAGTGGAGTCGGATTTTGCTATTTGAAAAACACTGTTCTGGTGAGGGCTAACGGTTATCTTGTCTTGTAGAGTTTTAACATCCCACAATGTCAAACCTACAGAAATGGGAAAACACCGGTCGCATGATTAGGCACAGAACAAATGTTGTTAATGTAAAGTCACAAAAAGCCAAGACATAAACATTTATATATCCACATGTTGCAGATTATTATTTTGCAAGCAGTTCCCTCAACAGCTTTCAATATGCTTCAAAAGAGACATTCTGAGCAATTTGGGTTTCCTTTTTACAACTGTTGAGGCTGTGTTCATGCAAATGGCATCATACCTATCTAAGGCTTTTTTTAACCAATTTTGAATTTCAACTTCGACTCGTATATTAACAGTGTCATGCACTGTGTAATCCAGCCCCATCCTAATTTTCTCTTTCTGCCCATTTCGGGCCCATTGATATCCATTAATACTACAATTTTCGAACCTCCAATGGAGGATAGAAAAAAATATTTTTCATTATTATCATTCACATATGGGATGAAAAAATTAATTGATTCCGGTGTAGAACAAAGCAACAAGACATAGCAAAGAGACAGCCACATTGTATTATGGTGTGGTAGGCCTATGTTCTCGTTGTATATTTATTTATTTATTTTCAGTATTCACACCATCATTTAGATCCCCCATGAATACAAAAATATATTTTAAATGTATGTATCCATCTGCTGTCGTTTATCTTTCCGTTCCTACAACAATATAGAGAGAGAATTCTAATTTTTTTGAGCATATTTCGAATGGTAGAATTAATCATGATTAATCCACAGCTACCCTGTGATCAATATGTGATGGGATGAACAAAAATTTTAGATTTTTTTAGAGCCAATTCCCATTCAGGTTTTGCAGGAAAATCTTGCCTGGTGAAATTCTGCAAAAATAATTAAACCAAATGTTCGTATTTATCACAGGATGATACTGTATATTGGCTAAATATATCATGCACACCTAAAATGTTTTACCGAGAAATGGCCACAACTACATTGTAGTTAAACGGTGTTACTGCGTTATGCAATGGCTTCAGACTTCCTGTAAGCAGAGCTGTGACAGGCAGATGTACACTCACCGGCCACTTTATTAGGTACAGCGGTTCAATTTCTTGTTAACACATTTAACTTATCAGCCATTCACATGGCAGCAACTCAATGCATTTAGGCATGTAGACCTGAACAGGACAACTTATTGAGGTTAAAACCGAACAACAGAATGGGGAAGAAAGGGGGATTAAGTAACTTTGAACATGGCAATGCTGATGGTGCCAGACGGGCTGGTCTGATTATTTCAGAAACTGCTGATTTACTGGAATTTTAACTCACAACCATCTCTAAGGTTTAGAGAGAATGGCCCTAAAATAAAGAATATCCAGTGACCGGCATTTGCGTAGGCGAAAATGCCTTGTTGAGGTCAGAGGAGGATGTTCAGACTGGTTAGAGATGATAGAAAGGCAACATTTTTGCAATCATGAGACAAATAAAACTTTGAACTGAACAGTAACTCAAATGCCACTCGTTAGAACCAGGGTATGCAGAATACCATTTCTAAACGCACAACACAACCAACCTTGAAGCAGATGGGCTACAGCAGCAGAAGACCCCACCGGGAGCCACTCTTGTCAGCTAAGAACAGGAAACTGAGGCTACAATTTGCACAGGCTCAAAGAATTGTACAATAGAACACTGGTAAAATCTTGCCTGATCTGATGAGTCCCGATTTCATTTGTGAAGTTCAATGGTAGGGTCAGAATTTGGCATAAACAACATGAAAGCATGGCTCCATCCTGCCATGCACTATCAACCATGCCTTGTTCAAAGACAATTAAACCCCCTTTCTTCCCCATTCTGATGCTTGGTTTGAACTTCAGCATGTTGTATTGACCACGTCTACATGCCTAAATGCATTTAGTTGCTGCCATGTGATGGTTGATTAGCTTTTTATTTTTACAAGCAATTTAACAAGTGTCCCTTATAAAGTGGCCGGTGAGTGTATTTAGAATGATTTTAAGTCATATTTAGTCAAAGTAAATGCTTACCTGGGATCAGTGCATCTTTCCGAGCATCATAGAGCATTCCCAGGGTGAATGTTCGACCCAGGGCAGGAATCTTCAAGTTACGTGTGTCCATTTTTCAAACCTGTTGATAAATGTAAACAAAGTGACTACACAGTCTTATGTTCTTACCTTAAAGTTAAGTAGAGTGGTGTGAGTTCACAACACTGTAAATCAACTCTTCCCACACACAAAACAAACTTAGACAACAAAGATAAAAGAAAACCTGTATACTAATCTGATAGTAAAAGTTGAATGCAGACTAGTGTTCAGTTAAAGTCTTTCTATAATTCTGTTAAAGTTTCACCCCATCTCTGTCCATCCAAGTGTTTCCTCACCTGGTGAAGTTGTGTAGATCAGCTGATCAGCTTGATTCAGAGGTGTCTTGACTTCCAACCGGAGCAGTAAGTCTGATACTCTGCGATTCTGCCAGATTATTTATATCCTTTCAGCTAACTGCTCTCCCACTTGCTCCGCCCAAGACATACGTATGTCGATAATGAATAATTATTGCGAAATCTCAATAGAAGTTTCGTCAAAGTTTTGTGAGAAATGGATGGGATGGGCCTTGAAGGAGTACCTGTGGAGGTGCAGCGTTCCCACGATCAAAACCAAACTCAAAGCCAAATTGTGAATCAGAGACCAATAGGAGCAGAAGGGTGTTTTATTAATTAAACTTGCCTCATCTTGTCTTAAAAGGGATAGTTCGGGATATTTGAAGTGGGGTTGATAATGAGGGATTATTGCGAAACCTCAATACAAGTTTGTGTCGAAGTTTTGTGGGAAATCAGATTGCCCTGGAGCAGTACCTGTGGAGGTGAAGTGTTCCCACAATTAAAACCAAATGTGTGCCAATACAGTGCGGCCGATCACTCAAAGTTGTGCTGATTCAGTGAGGCGTATCACTCAGCCCCTCCACACCCAAAGCTTTCAGCATTTCTGGACGCATCCCAGACCCAAATACATTTGATACACCGCTCAGTTCATCAGTGTTCCCAGGATCAAAACCAAAGTCAAGGCCAAGATTGTCAACAACACAAGTTGGAGCCGAAAGGTGTGTTTTAATTAAATTTGCCTCACCTTTCCTTCCCTCTCCTCCCCTCAAGCAAACCGTTCCTCAGCATCCAGTCTCACGCTACCAAACTCAGGGACAGTTTAATGGTAAATGGACTCAACTCATATGGCCTAGCTTTTCCCTGGTATTTCACAGAGCCAAAGTGCTTTACATTGTATTGTACACATTCACACACACATTCATACACTGATATCAGCGGCTACCACTCGGGGTGCAGGCTAACTATCCGGAGCAATGTAGGGTTCAGTGTCTTGCCCAGAGACACTTTGACATGTGGCAGGGAAGCGGGGGATCGAACCACTCTCTTTTTTTGTAATTTTTTAAATCGTATTTACCCTTTATTAAGCACTTTTGGTCCCTGACCCAAATGCATCCCTGATCGATGAGTATGTTATGAAACGTACAGACCCCTCAGGTCATATAGAAAGGTTTATTAATTGTTACGAGGATTAAATCTAAAGTCACGGCCAAGTCATCAAGGAGCACAGTACACAGCACAGTGTTGCTTTATAATCAAACTTGTCTCACCTACAATGTAGGGAATTTGTTTGAATCTTGTCTAATCTGTGCAAAAATTCTAAAGTTCTAAATGCAAATATGTTTCACTGTTAAAAATACTCTGTATTACACTGTCTCAGTGATTGATGACAAACAGGACTCATTTAGACCCGCAGCAAACGGTACCCAGCCCAAAGTCTCTTCCCATGAATGGACCTGAGTCCCCGCCACATACCCAAAGACCTCTACTACACCTATAAGTGTCTTTAGTGTCGGGGTCTCAAAGTTTTCCTCCACTTTTGACATGTAGGCTACTGATTCTGGCCTCCTCTCGTCCTATCTACCTTTTGATTTGTAACAGATTTACAAACCGTTCTAACACATTTTTTATTTGGATAACTTCTGCTGGGTGTGCAGCTCAACACACAACAGCTTTAAGGCGTTTTGTGACCGGTTGTGACACTCTGATTATGAACTCACCCTCAAAGTGCATCTCCTCTGCTCTGACCATGTCTCTGAGGTGTAATTCCAGTTTCTCACACATTGGCCACAATAGAGAGGGCGCTGTTTTCTGCCAGGTCAGACGGGACAAAAACACCTCAATATTGAAATTTGCTTAATATTTTTTCACAAAAATAGCTCGTATAGACAGACAAGAGTCGTAGCTTTAAAGAAAGTAACGTTGTTTTGTTAAATAGACGTTTTATTAAGTTTTTATAAAGTTTGTTTGCATAATACAGGTCTCCTTCAATACAAAGTGAATGGAACGGTGTTCAACGTTTTCCCCCAAGATGGGCGTGGCCTATGTCATACACTGTCTCTTTTAGAGCAGTAGCTCTATATCACCACTATGCTATCTCAGCCTGAGAAAGATTGAGATTTTCCGCTCTTAAATATTGCATCTCCAGCTTATTTATTCTATTTGTGCCAATTAAAAATTGTTATCATTAACCGTAGTTTGGACACCGCTGGTTTATGAAGACCAATCTATGACCCAGCACTTCTGCAGACTGCACACAGGGAAACACAGAGAATGAGAGCCTGCAGTGTATGCTGCATGTGGCAAGAGGCGGGGCAAGACAAGACACGGCAAGTTTGATTATTAAGCAACACTGTGCTGTGTACCGCTGTACTGTGCTCCTTTACGACTTGGCCTCGACTTTAGTTTTAATCCTCCAAAAAAATCCAAAAAACCTGTTCTACTTTGTTAGAAAATGTTATCAACTTTAATTTACTGAATGTATTAAGTAGTTTATTAGTATCACGGCGTATTTCCACTGAAAAAAAAGTCACATTTTAACATTTGCCACAAATGAGATTTGAACCACGGTCGCCCATGTAATAGTCATTTACATTAACCACTATGCTATCTGGGCATGAGGAACTTCAAGTTTTTTCTCAATTAAATATTGCATCCCCAGCTTCTGAAGGGCCATATTCCATTGTATTTTAATAATATGCTGCGGGCCAATTAAAAATGGTTCACCCACAGGCCGTAGTTTGGACACCGCTGGTCTATAGAGACCAATATATGACCCAGCACTTCTGCAGACTGCACACAGGGAAACAGAGAATGAGAGCCTGTAGTGTATGCTGCATGTGGCAAGAGGAGAGGCAAGGCAAGACACGGCAAGTTTGATTATTAAGCAACACTCTGCTGTGTACTGCTGTACTGTGCTCCTTGACGACTTGGCCTTGACTTTAGTTTTAATCCTCCAGAAAAATCCAAAAACCTGTTTTACTTTGTTAGAAAATGTTATCAACTTTAATTTGCTGATGTATTAAGTAGTTGTGCTTATTATTATCACGGTCTATTTCCATTAAAAAAATAGTCACACTTTAACATTTGCCACAACTAAGGATCGAACCACGGTCACCCAAGTACTAGTCATTTACATTAACCACTATGCTATCTGGGCTTGAGGAAGTTTGAGTGTTTTCTCAATGAAATACTGTGTCTCCAGCTTCTGAAGGGCAATATTCCATTGTATTTTAAGAATGTGCTGCGGGCCAATTGAAAATGGTTCGCAGGCCGTAGTTTGGACACCGCTGGTCTATAGAGACCAATCTATGACCCAGCACTTATGCAGACTGCACACAGGGAAACACAGAGAATGAGCAAGACACTGAACCCCGCATTGGTCCCGATAGTTAGCCTGCACCCCGAGTGGTAGCTGCTGATGTCAGTGTATGAATGTGTGTGTGAATGTGTACAATACAATGTAAAGCACTTTGGGTCAGTGACATACCAGGGAAAAGCTAGGCCATATAAGTGGAGTCCATTTACCATTAAACTGTCTCTGAGTTTGGTGGCGTGACCAGGGCCGGATCTAGGCATAGGTATTCTAGGCACGTGCCTAGGGCCCATTTCCACAAGGGGGCCCAGTGAGAAGGAAAAAAAATGTTTATTTTTTTATTTAATTTTTTTTTAGTACGGCATGTGTTTGATATTAGCATCATATTATGCAAATGTAAGTTATCATACAAAAAAAGGAATACATTTTTTTGGTCTGGATAGTTAATAGCCTATTAATTTAATCAGTTCATCCGAGGTTAACTTATCACTCGGTATTGAGTTTATTTAAAAACAATTGAAAATGGGGCTGCCCTCAGTTGCCCATGCACTATACTGTAGTCTATAGCCTATTTCACCCTCATCTGTGGAAAAAAAAGATAGCTGGACAACAAGAGTTCTTCTGCTTCGTTCCTCTCTGCATTTAAATGCATTCATTATATTAAAGAGAAATATGTCCCGTAAAAGAAAAAAAAGCACCATCCCAGAGGACACTGAATTATATTTTTTATTTTATTTATATATTATATTTTTTCTATATTAATATCTTTATGGAAAATCCATGTCTTTCTTCGATAGCTTTTATTTCTACTTCATTCGAGCCAGTATCTCCAAATTATTTGTTCACACAAAATTCCTCAGATTTAGCCTCTTAATTTCCCTCTCAAAGTGCACCAAATTCATGCATTTCACTTTAAAAAGGTAACAAAAAATCTCCCGGGGGGGCATACCCCCGGACCCCCCTAGGAAAGTCAGGATCACGGCTGGCTACTATTTTCACTAAGCTGGACATTGGAGGCACTAGGGATGAACTGGGTGTGCGAATGACATTTAACAATAGTCATTCATTTTGCCACGATAACATTGGAGAGGGGGGCCCTATTCAAATTCGGCTTCGGGCCCCATGAAGGCTTGGGCCGGCTCTGCTCCCCGGTTATAATTTTAGTCGTCAAAACAGAGTTTTTCTGTGCGGCGTCTCAGACCGGCGATGTCTCACTGTGAATTTCGCCGTTACCCACCACAGAGTTCCACGCCAGGTTTCACCAGGTGAATCGCTGCTTCGCTCACGCAAGGCTTTTGTGTTAGATCAGGCTTGCACGAGCGTTTTAACTTTATGCTGAATAAAGCATTGCACTGCACTGTTTTTCATCCAGTTGGAAAAATTGCTCCCACACTGGACTCTGCACGCACCTTACAGAAATGCTCCTGCAGTGAGCTCACGAACAGACGTGAACTCGCACACTCGGTTACGTTTCTCTTTACTCCCGTTTACAAACGCACAACTCTTAAACAAATGAATGAGCATAGTACTCTTGTGGCAGTTCAAATGTATAGTTTTTCACCAAATCGTGAAGTATCCGTCTGGAGGGGGCCCGAAAAAATGCGGTATGCCTAGTGTAATCTTTCTTCTTAATCCGGGCCTGGGCGTGACACAAGAAAGGCGAGGCAAATTTAATTAAAACACACCTTTTGGCTCCAACTTGTGTTGTTGACATTCTTGGCCTTGACTTTGGTTTTGATCCTGGGAACACTGATGAACTGAGCGGTGTATCAAATGTATTTGGGTCTGGGATCCGTCCAGAAATGCTGAAAGCTTGTATTCACGTTTGGTTTTAATTGTGGGAACACTGCACCTACAGTTTAAAAAAAAACACCCTTGTGCTCCTATTGGTCTCTGATTCACAACTTGGCTTTGAGTTTGGTTTTGTTCGTGGGAAAGCTGCACCTCCACAGGTACCCATCCAAAGCCCATCCTATCTTAAAAACCGCTGTTAACTCCCTCTGAAGAAAAGGGCGGCAACTCATTATAGTGTGTGCTATCAGTACAGTATGAAGAAATTGTCTCCAAATCAGTGTCATCCTCTGTTTTGTGTTAGGCTCAAATTTGACCAGTTCTCAAGTTATTATTAAATCTTATTTTAAAGGAGAAACAGAAAACAATGATTTGCACTTAATTTCGAACACATTGACAACGTTGTATAATATGTGAATGATAGGTTAATACATGATATGAAAAAGGGGCGTGCCTGAACCCCAATTGTCCAGAGACTGCCAAAAAAAGAAAACTCTCCTTTTCTCTCCCTCCCCCTTTCTGAAAACCTCCCCAATATAGTCAGAATTTCTGACGTCAGGGCAGGTAATGCCACCTCCCCCCATATTAATAATCGCACTGCAGTCCGCTCAGTGTAACCTGAAGCTAGGGGGCGGTGCCTGTTGCTATCGGGTTACTATGAGGGAACCTGGCCAATCAGAGCAGACCAGGCAGAGGGCAGACGGTGACAGGGCAGACGGGCGGTCCTAAAGAGAGTTGTGTTTAGGCTCTAAACAGAACATATTTGCAGAGAGGCTATGAGACTAAATACAGCAATTCCAGAGTGAGAAATAAAAAGGGATTTTTGGACACTACACCATGAAAACAGTTTCTAGTAGAGTCACAAAATGAAAATCTGAACACAAAAAATAGCATAATATGAAATCTATAAGGTTTAGTAATTAGTGTTTGAATGGAAAAGCAGAAGTTTTCACAGTGTCACAATTACAACTATGCACTGTGATCACACCTCACCTCAGCCTTTCAGTAACTGATAAAAGGCCTGAATATGGCAACACCATTGTTATTGAATAAATACTTGGATACCTTTAACTATTTAAATAAACTGCAAAGACAGGTGTTGTCCCTAAGATACAACAGTAACAGAATATATTTTACAGACAGAGCTTTACTCAGTCCAAGGAATATAATAATAATTCAAACAGTTTGTTAATAGATTGATTATTATATAAACCCAATATTACAACTGTAACATGATATGAAGCAAATTCAAATGATCGAGTTGAATTGTACAGAATGAAACGACAACCTCAGGATAATTAATTAGTGAAAAAAGTATAAGCCAAACAAAATTTATAGTATGTATTTCTTCTCATCTGTGAGCTATAAAAACCTTCCAAAGGACCACAGCATTTACGTGGAACAAATGAGAGATTTGGCTGATAGGCTTCAATGTATTCAATAGACAAATCTTTTAATTACAATACATTTTACTTACTGTGAAGGAAATTGCGGTTTTAGCCTGTATAATTGTGTGTTTTTTCATAACGTGATCATACACTCGTAGGACACATACAGGTGGTAGAGTGTGAGGTGTTGTTGGTTAGAGAAGAACACTGAGACTTAAAGAACGATCTTCACTGCTCTCTAGTGGATCATCAGTGCATTTCTGGAGGTAGAATTCTCTCATTAACCATATTCAAGATGGCTGCCTACTTGTTGTGACACACCAAGCTATGTAGCAACTACAATACTCTAAATATTTTAAGGATTAACAAAAATACATAAATCATCATTGTTTTGCATTCATACTATCTTTTTTAATTCAAATTGGTTAAACAAACCAAAACTGTATCACAATAAATTTAGAGCTGAAATTGTGGTATAATAGAATTTCATATAAAATATAAATCTTATTTTGAACAAAAGGTTTCATCATTTTTTTAAGGTATAAAAAACAAAATCATGTGCAATAGGTATTATCTTGGACTAGTAAATGATGCAGATGACGTGGCTTCAGTAGCAGACCTTACTGATGCCCAGTTATCAAACACATACAAAACTATGTAAAAAAGCTTCTTAATGGGTTTTATGAAAGCCATCTTGCATTTAATATCACAAAAACAAATGCAATGTGTACTGGCAGCAATAGCAACCTGTCAAAACCACTAATGGTGAGTGGCCAAGAGGCGGAGGAAGTCCCAGACATATCAATCACTATGTGGAATTAATTTAACAAAAAGGCAAAACAAAGATTATTATAACGCTAAGGAAATTTGAGGTCAGCAAAATGCACTTCAAACTAAGTCTTTAGATCCATACTTGGGTGTATACTTAATGTTAACACTGTATCATGGTTTAAGTCATAAGCAAGGCACTCCAAGGCCGTTAAACTAGGCGGTGCAATTATTCTGTGCTGTTATTATGTAAATGTTTTTTTAATGTGTCCTGTTTTTGATTTGACATGTTCTGCTCATGTAAGCCAAAGACACATTTCTGCGTTTTATATGCAAAGGTAGACAATTGAGTATTTTCTTCTTCCTCTTAAAATCCATGAGGCAGCCTTGCTAATATAACTATTCTCTGCGTTATTTGCTATTGGAAAGCTACATAATGTCTTCTCAGGATTAGAAATATATAATTTGAGTCTTTTTTGAATTTTAAAGATACTGACATGTCATTAATTAATGTATTTTAACCTTTGGTTAAATGTTTAAATCTACAGCAAATAAAAAGAAGCACAGTGGCAAACTCAGGTCAATCAACTTTATTGAATATTCTGCCATAGAAGAGTTAACATATCCAACAGGTGTTACAGTGTCATAGGAATCTGACATTGAGTCAGTTCTATAAACATCAGCATTGTGCTTCACATCTCAAACAATGGTGTTAACAGCAAGTCTCTCCTCAGAACAGTAAATGATTATTTAGTCATTACTAAGTCATTAACTGAACCCTAGGTCAGGGTTAAGGTACAGACTGAAAATAAAAGCAAAATTATTATTCTTATATTATATTAAGATAGCCATTTTTAAACCCCACAATACCACACAGAATCAACTTCTCAATAAACCATAAAATCCCCCTAACTACCAATAAAACATGATCAATTCAACAAATCAAGTTATGCAAAACAACTCTTATCCATGGGCTATGATGAACTATTTCAACATACTAGTGTTGACAAAGCAAGCCTGCATCAATATAGGCTCTTAACCTTTAACTATCAGGAATTTGAGTAGAATGTTGCAAGGAAATCATTTTCTGTGATGAAACAAGTAGTGAAAGTTCAAAACCAAGACTGTATCAATATCTCAAACAATGGTGTTTAAAAACAATTCTCTCCTCAGAACAGTAAATGATTACTTAGTCATTAATAAGTCATTAACCGAACCCTAGGTCGGGGTTAAGGTACAGACTGAAAATAAAAACAAAATGATTATTCTTATACTATAGTAGTTATTAAAATACCGAACATAATTAAAGGATCATATTTTCAATAAACCATAAAATCCCCCTAAGTACCCATCAACATGATCAATTCAACAAAACAAGTTATGCAAAACAACTCTTATGCATCGACTATGATTAACTATTTCAACTTACTAGTGCTGACAAAGCAAGACTGTATCAATATATGCTCCTTACCTATAGAAAGTTAAAATGAGCAGTGAAGCATGCACTGTGCATACAATCAACATGAAGTGAAACCCCCAAAATTACATTTAAAGTCACTTTATCACACCTTCCACATTAATTATCCTGGTCCCTCTTGGTATTTATGCATTTCTAGGATTTTGTCAAGGGGGCGTGTTAAGCTAATGTGGAGATTTAGAATTTGTTTAAACTTTAAATATGAACACATATCCCCATCAACAGATGACGAATCAAAAAAGTCTTCTCATTGCTCTGACTCAGTGTGTTTGAAGAGACACTGCAGGAGGACAGTGTGCCAGCAGGCCACTCCAGATACCCCATTTTTTATGTGGACAATACTAGTTGGACTTTCCCACTCCTTTGTTTCCCAATTTGCCCTAAATATAAAACTCTGAGTGGATAAAAATGTCTTGCCAAAAATCGTCCCTCTGGGTTTTAATGCATTTCTCAAATTTGCCAAGGGAGCGTGTTCTATTTGAACTGGATGTTAAGTTGTTGGTTAATCTTTAAATGTGAACACATACCCCCCTCAATCAACCCGGAATAGCATGTTTCAGTCATTGCTCTACTCAGCCGGATTCAGGTAGGCATAATTGCCAATGTGATACGCCCAGAGGCCTGGGAAAACAGGCTCAGTGAACTTGGTGCGGAAGGTGTAGAGGTGACTCAGTATGTTGGAAGAGACTTTGTAATAGGACAGAGTGCCAGCAGGCCAGTCCAGGTACACCCCAATTCTGTTGGAGTCAGTCGAGGGAATAGGTTTGATCGGCAATTTACCATTATGGTATGCAAAATATTTGTTTTCTTGTTTGCCGAAACACCAGGATTTGAGATTATTTCCGAACTTGACTGTTTCCTGATCTCCTTTTCTTTCAACTCCCTTGTACATGACACCTGCATACACATTTTGGTGACCACCAGAACTCATCTCAACCTCAAAGTAATGTTGCCCCTTTAAGCCCTCTTTGCACAACACCTGAGGATGTGAATCAAACCTCTCTGGGTTATCAGGACGACATGTCTGCTGTTCTCCACATGTTGCCTTTTTGTTTCCCTCAGACAGATGGAGCCAGTTGTTTGCAGTGTCTGGATCCAGGGTGAGATCACAGGCATCTGGAGGAGATAACAAACCAAAACGTATCATTAGACATTCTGATCCTCAATCAGGTTTCCAGAGGAGAGTAATTAGTGCAGTGTATTTCTGACTCAAGAAAAAGCATGGAACAATGACTTACACCAGATGAAATCTCTTCTGTCTGTGATTTTCTCCACATCAGGGAGGTCAGGCTTTGAAAGATCAACAAAGAATCTAAGTGGCGTCAACCAAACCCCTATTGGAACACTGTTCTCTCCATCTTCACCCATCAACTTCGGAAGTTCTGCATAGGTCTCCACTGCAGCATCAAACGTTGC
Organism: Ammodytes marinus; assembly: GCF_949987685.1. Taxonomy (NCBI): domain Eukaryota; kingdom Metazoa; phylum Chordata; class Actinopteri; order Uranoscopiformes; family Ammodytidae; genus Ammodytes; species Ammodytes marinus. Next base: position 166,314 of record NC_137224.1, on the reverse strand, counting down.
AGGGTTGCTGTCAAGAGTGAAGTCTCCATAGAATGTGCAGGTGAATTGCTCAGTCAGGGCTTTTTCTTCAGCAGTCAGCATGATGTCTACCTTACCCTCAACATTAAAGGGGATCTTCTTTATCACGGCTTCCACTCTGCTGGCCTCTAACTTCCCACTGTCAAACACAAAGTATGCATTTGCCCCATATTGGATGCCTGTGACTACATGAGTTGCAGTGCCCTGCTTAATGAGATCCAACTGTTGGGTATTCATGGTTTCTTGGTTTGTCCATGACAACATTTTGTGGCAGCTGCTAGCTTGGTACTGGACCGTTACCCTGCTCTGATTCTTGAATCTCTTATTATCATTCAGATACTCTGCAGATCCTCTAACTTTAACCAGGTCACTCAGGAAATTGGCCTTCAGAGAATGACCAACATCCAGCAGAGAACACTTGGATTCAAGGGAGTCGGATGCGGAAATGCCAAATGCACTGCCGGGCTGAGGGATTTTAACTGTCTTCTCTGCTAGAGCTTTTTCATCCCACAATGTGGAACCTATAGAGAAAGGAAAACATCAGTGAACCGATGAGAAAGGTAAATAATATAGTCACAGAAAGCTAACCATAATCAATAAGACTCCATAATTGTTCCGCTTCTATTCTGCCATCAGTTTCTTCAACAGCTTTTATATTCATTCCTTGAGAAATGTTGCAGTTATTATTATCACACCACCAAGCTCAGTCATACAATAAAGTCTCTTGGTGCTATGCTCTATACAAGATAACTTTAGGAAAACCTGAAGACCTACATGATGCCATGTTGCAAAGGTTTTGAGATTAATTGAACAACGTGCCCATTTCAAGGCAAACAATGTCCACGTTTTGCCAAGAAACAGTAGGCTGTTGGTTGATTAAAACTATAAAAGCTTTGAACCCGGAATCAGAATCAGAAAAAACTATTAATCCCAAGAAGGGCAATTAGGTTCACAGTTCTACAAAAATAAAATATAAAAACATAACAAAACACACGCAATCATTTCAACCTGTCAGTAAAAAAAACACTCAGCTACACTGGTGTGCTCTCCACCTACTCTTGACTCTTGTGATCACTGCTTGTGGTCATATTTAAAAAAGGTATAAGAGGATTGAGGGGGTATGGTAAGACAATGTAATTGTGTTTGTGCCTGTAGACTTTGGATTAAATATGAAAACATTTTACAAATTGGTGCATCCCTAAAAAAACTCCTTAATAACACCTGAGGCCATTTCACGTACAATGAGAATTGATATGTTGATACAAATAACATGAATGTAATTTTGTAATCAGATGGGGCCTGCAGTGGCCTAAGTAGCAGGGGAGTGCAATATTAAATCTCAACCTGTAACTGAAACCAAGAAAATCGCTGCAATTAATAAAAAACACCAAAAATTCAAGACCTAAGTGCAAGGAAACAAAAGAATAAAAAGATAATTGGTTTATTTCATCTATTGGCAGCAGGGTAAAACACTGCGGTTTGAATGGAAGTCAATGAGCCCTAAAATGGCCTAAGGAGGCTATTAAGGTGGGCCGATGATAACACTGTGCATTATAGGGTTAATATATGAACTGAATCAAAATCAAATCAAATCAGTTTTATTTGTATAGCCCAATATCACAAATAGACATTTGCCTCAGTGGGCTTTACATTCTATACAGTATGACACCCTGCCCTTATAACTGAAGTTAAAATGAATGACTATTCAGAAACCATTAGCCTTGACCAAATGTGAAGCCATTTGCATGACCACAGCCTCAACAGTTGTAACATGAAAAACCCAAATGTCCGTAAAATGGCTAAGGATGCACATGTCTCAATACATCACATCTGTTAACCAAAATGTTTCGGTAACACTTGACTTCACAATAAGGGTACATTAAAAAACTGTTTGTTAATGCCTAATTAATTAATTAGGCTTCATGAGCATTTACTAAGCATTACCTAACTGTTAATAAATGCTTAGCAAATGCTTAATGACTATAAACTAAGCATTAACTAACTGTTATGCTTAGTTTATGCTTAACTAAGCATCAGTTAACAAAGCATTAACACTTTCTTGATGCTTAACAGGCAATATCTACACATTAACTTACCATTTATAGCATTAACTAACAGTTTGATAATGTACCCTTATTGTAAAGTGCTACCAATATTTTTAAAGAATAATGTAGTCAAAGTCAACACAATTATATAGTTTCTTCTGTCACAGGATAATAGGGGAGAACGGGGTAATATGTCACACGGGTTGGTTGTCACAATCGTTATATCTCGGAACCAGAAGGCGCTGTCTGTGAAATTTTGGTATGTAAATATCCAGAATTGGGATCAGAGGTCACTTACATAGTCTTCCTTGGAGTTAGACTGCTGAATTTGAGGTGAGAGGACTGTTTGTATTTTTCATGTCAAATTGAAAATATTTAGCTCCTCAGTACTTTTCTTCTAGGCTTTTACACAATGGGTTTATAACAAAACACTTGTTACCCATAAAAAGTGTGAATGGTAAACTATAGTTTAGATTGTGGTTAGCAAGCTAATTAGTTGTCAGATGGTTGTTGGCCTTGATGCTAGCAAGTTGGGGTTGGTCGTCACATTTTTTGGGGGGTTGGTTGTCACATTATCCAAAGGCTGCAGCCAGAAAAGGAACCCAATAACGAAATAAATTGTCAAGCTGTATCCTCACTGACACCCCAGAGAAGGAAAGAATAGAGCAGGAAAAGGCAGCTAGCATGCAAAAGAAAAAAAAACTAAATCAAAACAACCAAGTGCATCCCAAAATAGACCAGCTGCCAAGGCTACAGTAAGTTACGTAGGCCTATTTGTCAACTTGACAATGCAATTACACTTTCAAATTTAGTTCTACTTTCTTTCCTTCTTTTTAAGATTATTCCCATTAAGATAACATTGTGACAAACAACCCCATAGTGTGTGACAACCGACCCCTTGATGGGGTTGGTTGTCACAATGTGTAAGGGTGTCTTTGATGATTAATTTCTTCTTTATTACAATAAGATAGAAAAAGTGAGGGGTACACATTTCAAGCCAACACCTTAAGCTTCAATTTAATGTAGTAATGACTGTGGAAAGATGTTTAGGTGATGAGCAATTCTCGCTAGAGTAAAAAGTGTGCCTACTTACCCCGTTCTCCCCTACTGTATATTGGCGCAATATATCATGCATACCTAAAATGTTTTACTGAGAAACGACCACAACTACATTGTAGTTAAAATAGTGTTACTGCTTTATGAAATGTCTTCAGAGTTCCTGTAAGCAGAGCTGTGACAGGCAGACAGATTTAGAAATAATTTTAGTTGTATGTAGTCAAAGTAAACACTTACCTGGGATCATTGCATCGCTCCGAGCATCATAGAGCATTCCCAGGGTGAATGTTCGACCCACGGCAGCAATCTTCATGTTACTCGAGTCCATTTTTCCAACCTGTTGATAAATGTAAAACAAAGTGACTATACACTCTTCAGTTCTTACTTTAATTTAAGTAGAGTGGTGTGAGTTTATGACACTGTAAGTCAACTCTCTTTCCATTAACAAAACGGTCTTGACAACAGAGATAAAAGAAAAACTGTAGATACTAATCTGATAGTAAAAGTTGAATGCAGACTGGTGTTCAGTTAAAGTCTTTCTATAAATCTGTTAAAGTTTCACCCCGTCTCTGTCCATCCAAGTGTTTCCTCACCTGGTGAAGTTGTGTAGATCAGCTGATCAGCTTGATTCAGAGGTGTCTTGACTTCCAACCGGAGCAGTAAGTCTGATACTGAGTCTGCGATTCTGACAGATTATTTATACTCTTTACTATACTGCTTTCTTCTGACTCCTCCCATGACATGAATGCATTCGAACCATAAAAAGTAAACGTCATATGAAGTTGTCTTACCAGAGCTAAGCATCACATTTGTTTAAACATTTGACTAAATAGACCATCCGATAACCCAGCACTTCTGTGGAAGTTCCTGGATAGCTTCCAAAATTTTCATCATTGCTGATAAGGTGCTACAACAGGTCATGCTGTACTTTGGCCAGGAAGTTTAATAATAATTCAAGTAGCTTGTAAGAGAATGACATTGTATACTTCTAAACTGTATAAATACTTGTGCGCTTATCCATCTATGTATTTAGTTATTTTCTTGTTATATGTAATGTTCTAACTTGTTTGACAACAGCTTGATCCATAAAACTGTCAATAATTCAGTGGTTACAACATAAAATAAAATCTAAACAAACCTCAGACAAATATTACCCATTTAACATAATAAAATAAATGAACAAATATGAACTGTGAATATTTTTTTAAATGAAGATAAAAATAAATAAATTAGTAAATAAATTAAAATTAAAATACTCAAATAAATACTAGGAGTAAGTGGACAAATAAATCCACAGATAACAGAAAATAAAAGGGTAAATTAAGGTAAGGAAAAAAGGAGACATTAATCTAACCCGGGTTAGTTCTCTAATTTTAATAAAAAATATAAAAATGTATAGACAATAACAAATATGAAATACAAATCTATGAATTGCTGATAAGGTGCTAAAACAAGCCATTCTTTACTTAGGCAAAGGAAGTTCATAATTAACATAAGTAGGATGTACTACATAACTAGAATGACAATGTATACTTATAATACTTTACAAAAATGACTGACATGAACGTTTCTGTCATTCTTTTTTAAGTTTTAAGGCAATTGCAATGACACAGTGAAGGCTGATGAAACACTGTAGTGATGGTTGAAGTCAAATTCAGAGACACATTCAAACAGTATGCAAATGCATAAAACTGTTGCACCCAGTGTTGGCTCATAACATATCTATTTTATCTGCTAGTCAAAGTGACTCCAAACTAATCTTTATTTAAAATGACCAGACATACTGTGTCTGTTGATGATTTCAACGCTTCCAGGAATGACATCATGTAATGTGCCTGATGTTTACCTATCTCTCTGCCTGCTCCCAGTGCTTTGATAGTTCCAAATATAGTGTTAAAACAAACCGTGCTGAGCACAGCCCAGAAGTCAATATCCATGTTATCTGCTAGTCAAAGTGACTTCGCAGTAATCCTTTTTTAGAAGTGCCATACAGCCATATTGTGCGAAAGTGTCTCAGTTAATCTTACTGCTATAAGAGTGAAACTTGAAAATTAACAATTAAAACTTAAAAAGCACTGCTAGTAAAGTTGGATAAGCAATGTTTGACTGGCAAGAAGGAATGATGTCAGACCCAGCAGGCTAACAACTATAACACCAGACACTGGGTGGTGCTAAAGGCAGCCTTCATGTAGGAGGGCAATTGATCAGGTTCCACATGTCATATTATTTGGTTTTCATAGTGCCCTTTCTGATTTCCTGAATATGCTGTAGGTTAATGTAAGTAGCTAGTTTTTTAGCTAGTTTGATATTTACTTTAGAGTTCCTGAATATGTGCCGTTTCAAGTGTCAAGCAATATAGTGTAAGGATTGTAAGACCTCAGTTCACTGGAGCGTGGGCCTGCTCTGTACTGGGTTCCATATACACCCTGGAGAAATAGTTGATCCTCTGATCGCCATCAATAACTATAAATCACAATCTCAGGAGAGACATGTACTATTGAGACAATACGTCAAGAGAAGTCAACTTTATCGTAAATTCTGCAATATATGCCGGACATACAGAGAAATCTAAAAATACGTTTTTCTCTGACCCAATAAGTACAAGGGTCAAGATACTAAGACCAAACAGCTGAAGGTATAAGAGCTGTGAAGATTAAAGTAAAGGCAAAAAGGCTCAACAGACTCGGAACAGAAGACAAGAGCTAGTCTGGAGAATCCGTATGCCCCGCTCAGTGTACGTGTGTGAGTGAGTATCAGCCAGCACTGTGGACACGCAACAGGCACACACGAGCACGCAGTCACAGCCACGTCACAGAGATGAGAGATAAACTGAAAATTGAAGTAACCCAGTTGAAGTAGGTGCAATGAAACCTTCAAAAGTAAAAATGTGGCAACAATGATTCCCCCCACCTCCCCCCATCCCAAAGGGTTAAACCTATACACTAAAAAAATGCAGTCATGCAACCGTACACACCCCTAGTTTAGAGGGAAGGTGTGTGTGCGTGTGCGTGTGCGTCAGTGTTAATTTCGTAGACTAAGACTATGACGAAAAATATTCGTCTACGAACCTTTTTCACGGACGTAAACTAAATAAAAACTAAATAAAAAGGCAGATGTGATGACGAAGACTGAGACTAATTTAACTGACACTATAGTCTACGAATAGGAACTAGACGAAACTGTTAGGGCGGGACGATTGGAGAAGAGATCCAATCAGAACTACTCTTTTTGTGGGACAAGTTGGGAAGAAATCCAATCAGTGCAAAGCAGCGAATTCAACCCTATGTCGGTGAAAATCGACGGGAGACCGCGCAAGTGTGAGCGGGTGGAGTGAGCCGCTGTGCTGAAAAACTCTGCGGTATGATGGACAAAAATGATAGTCAGGGATATCCTGCCCGTTAACGATGTCTAGGGGAACGGCTAAGTTCCGCGATCTGTTTGTAGTAGGCTCTGTCTCGAGTTTGAATACACAGAGCCATGTGAAACTGCCACCTCCGTCCGTTAGTTTCTGTTTTTAAGTTACAATCAACTCCGACGCATGGACAGCGTTCAATTAAAACCTCTAATTGTATTATCAAAAAGGCTTTGATGCAAAAGAAGTCCGAACACACACAGCGGCAGCAGTGTTGCTTAAAGGAAGGTGCAGTTGCTCAAATTTATCAGCACCTCAACTGCGTGCTGCTGCTGCCCAGGGGCGGCCTTAACGATCTCGGGGCCCGTTTCAAGACCTAGTGTGGGGCCCCCCACTTTTTTAAAATATTTTCTTTATTTTCTTTATTTTTATAAATAATGCTTGTGCATGCTCCCTGCAAAAAGAAAAAAGAGTGTGGACTCCAGTTGGTTCATAGACAGATCATGAGATAATGGACCCCCGGGCACAGGCTCTTAAAGCCCCCCCTCCCCCCTATCCAGTCAGGTACACTGATTTTATGTGAGATTTTTACTAATGAAATAGAATACATGTTTTGTATTACAACCATTAAATTTGTGTCTGTATTGCATATTCAAACCTTAATACCATTTAATGAAGAAAAACACTTAGTAGACGAAGTCCGCTGTAGATTTAGTCAAACTAAAATCTGCTTATATTTAGTAGACTAGACTAGACTAAGACTAAAATATTTTAGATGACTAGAATAGGACTAAGACTAAATGGTGTGATATTCAAAAGACTAAGACTAAGACTAAATCAGAATTTGCTGCCAAAATTAACACTGGTGTGCGTTTGCGTGTGTGTGTGCAACGTGATCCATTCAAACATGACATGACGGTTTTATGTCGTTTATGACTGTTAAAGTTAAGGCAAAGTGGAAGTTTGTTGAAAGAGTAAACTGTAGCCATGGTAGATGTCATTAAGCACGTGCCTGCCGTGTTGGCTCATTACATATCTATTTTATCTGCTATTCAAATTAACTCCACAGTAATCTTTATTTAAAATGAACAGTCATACTGTGTCTGTTGGATGAAAGAGTGTTTCAAAGCTTCCAGGAATGACATCATGTAATGTGCCTGATGTTTTCCTATCTCTCTGCCTGCTCCCAGTGCTTTGATAGTTCCAAATATAGTGTTAAAACAAACCGTGCTGAGCGCAGCCCAGAAGTCAATATCCATTTATCTGCTAGTCAAAGTGACTTCGCAGTAATCCTTTTTTAGAAGTGAGCGGGCATATGTGTCTCACAGCCTCAGTTAATTTTCCTGCTGAGCTGACCTGACTCTACAGTATATTTCAATGTACAGCTTGTTTATCATGTGTTTATCTACATATGAAAAAGTGTGAAAAATAAAATGTGTAACCTTTGTGATGACAATTATTTTGCCGATGAGTGTCATGTCCTGTTTGGGTGAATATAAATGTAATGTATTATAGAAAGAAGTACCTGCCGAGGTATTATGTTAATCCTCCATCTATGTTTGAATTGATTTTGCTTTTGAGGTCAGAAAGGCCAAAAGTTATTGGTAAAACAGGAGCCTATCTGAAAAATGTCCTACCATTGTTTGAGTAGCGTTTGTGTTTTGTCCATGCCGTACACCATTGTTTTGTTCTGTTATTATTTGAATGTGTTGTGCTCCATACCATGAGGTCAAGAGCCGTAAATAAATTTAATTTAATTAAATTAAACTTTTAATTAAAACTTAAAAAGCACTGCTAGTAAAGTTGGATGAGCAATGTTTGACTGGCAAGAAGGAATGATGTCAGACCCAGCAGGCTAACAATTATAACACCAGACACTGGGTGGTGCTAAAGGCAGCCTTCATGTAGGAGGGCAATTGATCAGGTGCCACATGTCATAGTGTCCTTTCTGATTTCATGAATATTCTGTAATAGATAGCAGCTCAAGTTATTACACTGTTAAAGGATTTTATAAAACTCAGCTAATAGTGTAAAAAACAGCAAAGATAAAGAAAAAGGTTATAACATTATTGATTGACATTTTATTCCTTTAATTGGAAATTTACAGCATTTTTCAGCTTTTATTACATTGAAAATTGACATATTATAAAGTTATTGGAGGTTATTACACTTAGTGGCTTCTGAAGTGCCTAACTGCTGGTGTATCTATCTACCTAACCCTGTATGTAGTAGTGCGAGAACCACTGATAGTTCACACGACATTGGGGAGGGGAAAATATTTCAAGCCACCATGTTTCTAAAGACATTTCATGTTTTCTCTCATGACATACACTTTGATTACAGAGAAACAAGGCAGGCCGATGAGAGTGTGACTCAATATGGGATGTATGGTACTAGTGGTTTCAGCATAAGCCTTGATTTACAATCCAGGCGCAAACATCGCTGTGGATGGATGTCATACTTAATGTCATAAATACCAAACATTTTACTTAATAATATAAATAACATAAATATTACCCAGTGGGCAAAACCCCCTTTTTTTCTGAAAACAGACATGGGCTGTTGTAAAAGGTTGTTCACCAGAAATGATATCTAGGACCTTCAAGGATCACACACTGGGTGGACAACCTGGTCAACTACCTGCTGGAAAGCTACAGGGGGCCGACATAGAAAATCGGAACCATGGTTTAATGCAAGGGTAAAATTGAAAAATGTCAAATTAAATATATCATCATGAAACTTTGCAAGTTGATAAGTAAGGGATAAAGTATAGCGAACGGGTCACTTGCTAGAAATAAAGACCGACAAGCTGAACAGGAGCCCGACGCGCAGCGGAGGGCTCCTGTTCAGCTTGAAGGTTTTTATTTCTAGCAAGTGACCCGTTCGCTATACTTTATCCCGCTTATTACATGGCTACTACAAAAAATAAAGCAATTAATTTTTAGCAACATGTTGTTTTTATGGTTTTAACAGCCAAAAACAGTCCGCTACACGGTCGGAACTCACTCAGTAGCAACGGTAACTATGTCAAGCTGCGGCCAACCTAGAAGAGTTTAACAAAAAACAACTCGTTTCCCCAGCAACCCTGAGACCTTGTCTAACAACTGGAATAGTCATTGCAAACCCACTAGGTTCTTATGTAATGAAAACGTAGTTTAATACACCAGTAAATAGAAACGACCAAGGATACGACCTAGTAACGGGGGAATAGTCTGCTCGCCCCGCTAGACTGTCTGCTTCAGCTGACCGGAGGCTCCGGCTCAGCTGTTAGCTAGAGCTACTGTTTTGCTAACACAACTCAAGACTCGCACACTCTACAAATAATAATTCTAATCGGCCAATATGTTTAACAAGAGCTCCATCTAGCTAACAAGCATCATCCCCCAACATAAATAACACAATTCACGAAGAAAATGACTGCGGAACAGTTACATTGCGGGCTGCAGCCTGAAGTTACTGTCTAACTGTCAATATGCGGCCAAAGTAGCCTACTCACGTCGTGTTGACTGGAGTCCTGTCGGACATTAACCATGACTCCTGTGTTCCCTGCTCTCCTGATACATGCAAAGTCATGTTGAAAAAGTATTCCATTGTTTTCTGAACGAGTAGTAGCCCTGTTTGTAGACGTCTATCCATCAAAACTGTGACGTAGGTCCTTAGCAACGGCCCTTGACAGCGGTCTGTCTTGCTGGAAATAACAGACCTGTAGAATGCTGTGATTTACATAGGATTCTCAAAGTGCCATGTAATAACTGGCATTAACACAATGGTTTTTTGTATTGGACGTTTTTTTTTCAGAAATGTTTTAATCAATATGCAAATTTAGCATATTTCACAAATTATGCATTATACATTTGCATATCTTTCAAAACCAAAAATCTAGATATTGGCTAAAGCCAGAGTTGAAATCTTTCATCAAGCAAGGCACTCCAAGGGCGATAAACTAGGCAGTACAATTATTCTATTGTGTTTTTATTTAAGGTGTATACTCTATGTAACATGTAAGCCAAACACACATTTATCCCTCTATACAACTGGTAGACAATTGAGTATTTTCTTCTTCTTAAAATCCATGAGGCAGATTTGCAAATATAGCTTTTATATGTGTTATTTGCTATTGGAAAGATACATAATGTCTTCTTAGGATTAGAGATATATCATTTTAGTCTTTTTGCATTTAATAGATACTGACGTGTCTTAATTAATATGTCTTATAACCTTTGGTTCAACTTTTGAATCTACAGGAAATAACAAGAAGCACACAGTGGTAAACTCAGGTCACTCAACTTTATTGAATATTCTGACATTGAGTCAGTTCTATAAACATCAGCATTTTTGCTTTACATCTCAAACAATGGTGTTAACAACAATTCTCTCCTCAGAACAGTAAATTATTACTTAGTCATTAATAAGCCATTAACTGAACCCTAGGTCAGGGTTAAGGTACAGACAGAAAATAAAAGCAAAAGTATTATTCTTATATTGTATTAGGATAGCCGTTTTTAAACCCCACAATACCACACAGAATAAAAGGATCAAATTCTCAATAAACCATAAAATCCCCCTAACAACCAATAAAACATGATGCATTCAACAAAACAAGTTATGCAAAACAACTCTTATGCATGGGCTATGCTTAACTATTTCAACATACTAGTGTTGACTAAGCAAGACTGTATCAACATCTCAAACAATATTGTTAGCAACAATTCCCTCCTCAGAACAGTATCAGCTACAATACTCTAGATATTTAGGCAATAGGGATAATCTTACTCAAGACATGTCATAAATGGTTCGTAACTTTCGATTTAGCCAACGGTTACACCTAAAGAAAATTAAGTAGCACACTGTGGTGAACTCAGGTCACTCCACTGTATTGAATATTCTGTACAAGAATAGAGTAAACACAACAGGAGTTACAGTGTCATAGGAATCAACGTTGAGTCAGCTCTATTAACAACAGCATTGCGCTTAATGTCTACAAAATGGTGTTAACAATTCTTCTTTAGATCCGTGACAAATTACTGAGTCAAAAAGTCATAAATTGAACCCTAGGTCACGGTTAAGGATCAGGAATGAGACAACAACTAAATTAACAGTATTGCATTCTCTACAAATTGTTCTTTTCAAATTGCACACAGAAGACATTTTACAAATGCTAAATAGATCAACGAGTACCGTAACAACCAATCAACATGATATATTCAACAAAACAAGTTATACAAGGCAGCTCTTATGCATGGGCTATGGTATACAATTTAAACATACTAGAGGTGACAGAGAAATTATTAATCCATAAAAGGGTCTTTAACTTTTGGTCGTTTTCTTTAGCCTTTTTATTGTGTTTCTGTCTTTGATTCAAATTTATGGAATTAATTTAATCCGAAAAAAGAGATACCGTGGATATTAAAAAACATTGTCTTACATCTAACAAAACTAATTTAACAGTGATAGCCCCCTTTAAAAATAGTAAACATCAATCACCAATAGTACCCTACATCAATGCAAGGTCAGACAAAAGGAAAAAAAGACAAAATATAATAATAATGTATTCTATAAAAAACAAAGGAACAATTGTTAACTAGCAAATCAACACAAACACATTTAAAAAAAGTTATGCAATATAACTCTTATGCATGGACTCTTATTAACTTTTTCACCATACTAGTAATGACAAAGCAAATGTGTATCAATATAGACTCTTTACCTTTAAGTATAAGGAATAAGAATAGAAAGGTTCAATTAAAGTAAAATCTTTGTGATAAACCAAGTAGTGAATGTTTAAACTCAATGTGTAGCTGTAAAAGACAAGTCAGTTTAAAAAAAAGTTGGTGCATAATATCAACATGAAATAAAAAACTGACAATTACATATAGTCACTTTATCACATCCCCCACACCAATCATCCTGTTCCCTCTGGTTTTGGATGCATTTCTAAATGTGTCAAGGGGGAGCTAACATTTGGTGTAAGATGTTTTTCACACTTTAAAGCTCACATATTATGCACTTTGCTGACAATTTTATATGGTCTAAGTAGTCCCTAATACTTATTTTTTTAAATGTTTGCTGAAAAACCCGTTCAGATCATTTATTGTAGCAAGCCTCTATACCCTGATGCTCCTCTGGTCTCCGGATGACCTATATTGGTGTCTGCAGCCTGCGATCTGGCTGGCCCCTCCCACCTCTCTGCCGGGCCCTCCCACCGTCTCTGCCGTGCTCTCGTGATACTAGAGAGACACTGCGTGACTGCGAACACAGTGTTTACCCGGAGCTAAGCCGGGTAAACATGATTAAAACCAGTGAAAACAGTAGCTTCAAAGTTTGATTTCTACAGGAATAACTTCCCACCCTTTGTTGTGTTAAAAACGAGGCATTATCAAACTCCAATGGGAAAGCTAAGTTAGTGTAATAGAAGCAAACGTTGGGTGCTACATCCGAAGCTACATCTGCGCTAACGGCTAAAAGTAACACTCAGACGATTTAAAACCAGTGAAAACAATAGCCTCACATTTGGTTTCTACAGGAATAACTTTCCACCCTTTGTGGTGTTAAAAACGAGGCATTATTAAACTCCAATGGGAAAGCTAAGTTAGTGTAATAGAAGCAAACGTTGGGTGCTACTCCCGAAGCTACATGTTACAAGCTTACACTAGGTAAATAACAGGCAAACAACCATTGAGGAGATTCCTTTTAGTTTCACCGATGGAATTACTACACAAGTAGTTCCCTAAGCTTTGTCTCGTTATAAACGCGGCATTATTAAGACTGCTGTGATTAAGATAAATTAGTGGATTATGAGCAGAATGCTTCTGTGTTGGTTTATGCAACACTCTGCATGGTTTGCTGTACTATGGGCATCTTGTCGCTTAGCGGGGAAAACAACAGGGCTGTCGCTCGGAAAATTTTCCAGAGGATCTCGGGGCCGTGGACCAATAAGAAATGGGGGGAGGAGAGTTATCATAGAATACTGCACGGTGGAAGTTTCTGGTTACTAATGTGGGGGGGAAGCATGGACATATAAAGAAAATATGGGGATGTGGCTGTGCCGTCTATGACGTTATAGACGGCGAGAATTCTGACTGGAGTATATTGGGTGGGGGAGAGGTGGGGGTTTCAGAAAGGGGGAGAGTGAGAAAAGGAGAGTTTGTTATTTTTTTTGATATTTTGGCAGTCTCTAGGCACACCGTGGACCCATGGATATATTAGAACACATTTAAAAAGTGCATTTAGCATAATATGTGACCTTTAAAAGTGAAGAATATGTAATTTCTCTTATTCAGCCAGATTCAGGTACACATAACTGTAAGGCAGAATTACCATGAAGCCTGGGTAAAGAGGCTCAGTGAATTTGGTGCGGATGGTGCAGAGATGACTCAGTGTGTCGGAAGAGACAGCGTAGAAGGACAGAGTGCCAGCAGGCCAGTCCAGATACAACCCAACTCTGTTTAAGCAAGTAGACGGAAAATGAGCGCTTCCCAAGCTGGCATCATTATGAGCTGCAAACACTTGTTTCACTGCTGAAAGCTTCTGAAGAATCCAGGATGTCTTGTTTTTCCCAAACAAGCCTGGTTGACCTTTTCTTTCAACTCCCTTATATGCAACAGCTATGTGAACATAGTCATGGCCATCATTGCTCATCTCAACCTCCCAGTACTTGCGCCCCTTTAAGCCCTGTTTGCACAACACCTGAGGACATTGATCAAACCTCTCTGGATGATCAGGGAGAGCTGTCTGCTGTGCTCCAATTGTTGCCTTTTTGTTTCCCTCAGACAGATGGAGACTGTTGTGTGCAGTGTCTGGGTCCAGGGTGAGATCACAGGCATCTGAAGGAGAAAACAAAACAAAAATGTGTCATTAGACATTCTGATGGTCAATCAGGTTTCCAGAAGAGAGTTATTAGTGCAGTGTATTTGTGAGTGAAAAAGCATGGAAAATGACTTACACCAGATCAAATCACTTCTGTCTGTGATGTCCTCCACTTTAGGGAGGTCAGGCTTTGAAAAATCCTCATTGACCAGAATACCGTTCTTGTATTGGTAGATGGTTGCTCCTCTGTACTTCTTGTTTGGAAGGGATGCTACGAGGAAACGGAATCGTTTGTTGTTCTTCAGAGCTTTAGCGAGGTCTTCAAATCCTTTGGCTTTTTCTCTTATTTTCTTTATCACTTCAGCTGAGTAGTACCACTGGTCTTCAGTGTGACTTTGTACTTCAGCTGAATCCAAGTATTCGGTCATCCCACCAAGATAGGGGTCGCCACCCTCCGGGCAGATGAAAACAAAGCACAGAGCGTCTTCTACACCTGGAGCAAGAACCTCTCTGTCCAACTCTGACCGATTTTGGACAAACTTCATTCCCTCCATGGTATCTACACAGGACCTGATGACATTGATTTCTCTCTCTGTATGATCCATCCACTCATTTAGTTTGTCATTACTGAATGGCGACTTTTCTCCGTCTTCAAGGAACTTTTTTATTGAGCTCTCATCTTCTTCACCTGCACGGATGGAGGGCAGTGTATTTGCCATGGTCTTCTTGAGGCTGGATTCGTAGTAACCACACAATTCTTGGAATCTTTTCAGATCTTTTCTAATATGTGGACTGTTCTCCGCCACCTCTTCGTCCAAAGAATCGTTGCATCTCATTTCTATTTCTGTCAAACCGTCTAGAGCATCTTCAACTTTCCTCAGTAACCCAATGCTGAGCTCTCTTTTCAACTCATCAGCTTCTGTGCCAAAATGTGTCAGGGGCATCAGCCAAACCTCCATTGGAACACTGTTCTCTCCATCTTTACCCAGCAACTTTGGAAGTTCTGCATAGGTCTTCACTGCGTCTTCAAATCTTGCAGGGTTGCTGTCAAGAATGAAGTCGCCGTAGAATTTGCAGGAGAATTTATCAGTAAGGGCTTTTTCTGCATCAGTCAGCTTGATGTCAACCTTACCCTCAATACTTAATAAGGGGATCTTCTTTATCACGGCTTCCATGCTCCCACCAATCTCCCTAACGCTGCTGGACTCTAACTTCTCACTGTCAAACACAAAGACAGCACTTGCCCCATAAAGGATGCCTGTGACTACATGTGTTGCAGAGCCCTGCTTAATGAGATCCAACTGTTTGGGGTCCTGTACTTTAGGGTGAGACACTGACAACTTTTTGAAGTTGGTGGTAGCTTTGTACTGAAATGTCACCCTGCTCTGATTGTGGGATCGCTTCTTATCATTCAGATACTTGGCAGATCCTCCAACTTCAATCAGTCCACCCAAGAAACTGGCCTTCAGAGAAGCATTAACATCCAGCAAGGAGGACTTGGAATTAGTGGAGTCGGATTTTGCTATTTGAAAAACACTGTTCTGGTGAGGGCTAACAGTTGTCTTGTCTTGTAGAGTTTTATCATCCCACAATGTCAAACCTACAGAAATGGGAAAACATAAATCATCTGATTAGGCACAGAAATATTGTTGTTAATGTTAAGTCATAAAAAGCTAAGAAATTAACATTTAGATATCCACATGTTGCAGATTATTATCTTGCAGGCAGTTCCCTCAACAGCTTTCGATATGCTTCAAATCCCAAGAGACATTCTGGGCAATTTGGTTTTCCTTTTGACAACTGTTGAGGCTGTGTTCATGCATATGGCATCACACTTCCCTAAGGCTATAGTGTTTTTTTTTAACCAATTTTGGAATTTCAACTTTGACTCGTATATTAACAGTATTTAATGTGCTGTGTAATCCGCACATGTAATGTAGGGGAGAACGGGGTTATATGTCACACGGGTTGGTTGTCACAATCGTTATATCTCGGAACCAGAAGGCGCTGTCTGTTACATGTTGGTATGTAAATATCCAGAATTGGGATCAGAGGTCACCTACATAGTCCTCCTTCGAGTTAGACTGCTGAATTTGAGGTGAGAGGACTGTTTGTGTTTTTCATGTCAAATCGAAAATATTTAGCTCCTCAGTATTTTGCTTCTAGGCCTTTACATAATGGGTATATAACATTACACTTGTTATCCTAAAAAGTGTGAAGGCTAAGCCATAATTTAGATTGTTGTTAGCAAGCTAACAAGTTCTCAGATGATTGTTGGCCTTAGTGCTAGCAGGAAATTCCAGCTGGGGTTGGTTGTCACATTTTTTGGGTGGTTGGTCGTCACATGTTATCCAAAGGCTGCAGCCAGAAAAGGAACCCAATAACGAAAGAAAATGTCAAGCTGTATCATCACTGACACCCCAGAGAAGGGGAGAATAGAGCAGGAAAAGGCAAAAAGCATGCTAAAGAAAAAAAGGGCAACACAATCAGAAAGACCCAGTGCATCCCAAACTAGACCAGTTGCTAAGGCTACTGCACCCCAGTGCACTCCACACCAGCTGGGGAAGAAGAAACAGAAGATGTGTGTAGCCTAGTTGAGTAGGCTATTATTGTTAGACCTATTTGTTTTGTTCTTTATGTTGTTACATACAGAAGGCTGGTCTTAATATGGATTTCCTGTTTGTTTATTCCTTGCTCATTTTGTGTTAAGATGCATAAAGTTATTTAGGCCTATTTTTCAACTTGACAATGAAATTAAATTTTCAAATTTAGTTCTGCTTTCTTGCCTTCTTTTTAAGATTTTTTTCCCAGTAAGATAACATTGTGACAAACAACCCCATAGTGTGTGACAACCTTTGATGGTAAATTTCTTCTTTATTACAATAAGTTAGAAAAAGTGAGGGGTACATATTTCAAGCCAACACCTTAAAGACCTACGTCACCGGTTGTATGAAGGTGTATTGAACTCTGAGATCCTATGTAGTATAAATGTGCAAAAAAAATGAAATTGGATCATCCTAGCCTGAGAAAAGGCAGAAAGAGTGTTTTATGGTCTCACTGTCTAACCCTACATTTTCCTTCTTGTGACATCACAGTAAGGGTCAGGATTAACAGGACAGCTGGGCCAAGGGAAGACTGAGGGAAGACTGAGGGAAGAAAAACCTCATTCATTATATTACAATAGTGATTTTATAATGATAGAACGCTGGTTCCATATGGGTGAAGTATTCCTTTAAGCTTCAATTTAAGGTAGGAATGACTATTGAAAGATGTTTAGGTGATGAGCAATTCTCAATAGAGTAAAAAGTGTGCCTACTAGCCCTGCTCTCCCCTACTCTTTTTTCCCATTTTGGGCCCATTGATATCCATTAATACTACAGTTCCTGACCCTCCAGCGCATGATAGAAAAATGTTTTTTAAAATTATTGTTATGCTTCCCTTGCACTGATGTGATGAAAACATATTTTTCTTAAGAATGTTGTACAAATCTGTGAATATCTCCTCATGATAAGCTAACTGTCTGTTCTGTGTTTGTAGGTTATGATTAACAGGACAGCTGGACCAAAGGAAAGCTGAGGAAATACTTATAATAGCGATTTTATAATGATAGAACGCCGGTTCCGTATGGGTGAAGTATTCCTTTAAAATGTAAAAACTAGGGCTGTCAAATTAACGCGTTAATTTTGATTAATTAATCACAGACAAATGAACGCGATTAAAAAAATTAACGCAGATTAATCGCACAGATATTGCCCTTTGACCCGGTGCAAAAGAGGTGAGACGATAGCGGAGCTGCACCTGTAGTTTGCGGACACGGCCCGCACGGGATTAAAGAGTGAAGAAAGAAGCATAGAGAGGGCTCTATGGACGTTGTATGGGCTGCTCCGGGCAAATAAGCAAGAAGGTATAGGAATACGTCTTATGTTATTCCCCGCAGTGTCTGTGCATTGATTTAGTGGGTGCCTAATTAACAATGTACCTAAAATGTTTTACCAAGAGATGGCCACGACTACATTGTAGTTAAAATAGTGTTACTGTTTTATGAAATGTCTTCAGAGTTCCTGTAAGCAGAGCTGTGACAGGCAGATAGATTTAGAAATATTTAAGTCGTATGTAGTCAAAGTAAAGACTTACCTGGGATCAGTGCATCTCTCCGAGCATCATAGAGCATTCCCAGGGTGAATGGTCGACCCAGGGCAGCAATCTTCATGTTACTCGAGTCCATTTTTCCAACCTATTGATAAATGTAAAACAAAGTCACTACAAAGTCTTCAATTTGTACTCCAATTTAACCCTTGTGTGACCTTAACTTTTGTGTTACACTCAGTACCTTAGAGGACAAAAACGTCCTCTCCCTATGAACTGCCCTATGAACTGCCATAAAAACATTATACAGTAATATAATAATAATAATAATCTTATTTTTTTCAACTTTTTTTTTTACAAACCTTTTATCCCACTTGACCTCTTTACATACTGTACATATCAAATATTCATTAATTTGTAATTGCTTTTAACCCTTTACATGCAAGTTTATGTGACGAAGTGAGCCATTTTTATTTAAAAGAAACACAATAATTAAAAAATTTCTCATATAATAGATGCAAAGTGGATTTTTTTGAGTGGGATAATCAGACTCTAGGATATGTTAATGATTTGCAATAAAACTGCTTTTGATACATGTTTAGTATTTGTGCAGTCACAGATGCAAATAAATACTCACACTCGGCTCCCTAAGGACAAAAACGTCCTCTCCCTATAAACTGCCCTAAAAACATTATACTGTAATATTTTTTTTCACTTTTTTTTGAAAACCTTTTATCCCACTTGACCTCTTTACATACTGTACATATCAAATATTAATTCATTGTCAGTTGCTTTTGACCCTTTTAATTCCAGTTTCTTTGATGATGTCAACAAAGTACTGTGAACCTTGTAGCCACCTGAAAACCCACAAATTGCACCTTAGAGCTGCACACATATGCATGCGCATAAAGACACACACACACACACACATACACACACAGTAATTTCACAACAGACACAACCCTAAGGTATCCATATGGATCCACACTTTCCATTAATTTCTCATATCTTATGTTTATGCCTACAACTTTAAAAAATTACAAAAAAGTACAAAAATGGTTTTAGGGAGCATATTTGATCCTCAGAAAAAACAAGAGGAAATAAATGATTGAGCTGGTTTTTTTGATTTTAAAAATATAAAAAAATATTTTAAATTTTTTTTTTTTGGGGGGGGGGGATCCATGTGTCCTTCTTCAATAGCTTCTAATTCATCTGACACAGTCTCCAAATTATTTTTTCATAAAAAATTCTTCAGAATAAGCCTCTTAATTTTCCTCTCAAAGTGCACCAGATTCATGCATTTCACTTTAAAAAGTAAAAAAAAAATCTCCCGGAGGGGCATACTCCCAGACCCCCCTAGGAGGCTTGGGATCTCGGCTGACTACTATTTTCACCCAGCTGGACATTGGAGGCAATAACAGGAAACACTGGGTGTCTGAATGGCATTTAACAAAAGTCAATGATTTGGTCAGCCCTAACATTGGAGAAATTCTGCTTAGGGCTCCATGAAGGCTTGGGCCGGTTCTGAGGGGAAATGTGTCTGTTTAATTTGCAAGGAAAGTGTTGCCGTCAAGAAGGATTACAATTTACGAAGACACTATGAAACTAAACATCAGAGCAGCTACATGTTCTGATAAATGTGTTATTTTTGCAAAGTGGCCCTGCCCTTCGTAGATTTTTCTATATGTGGCCCTCAGTGAAAAAAGTTTGGACACCCCTGATTTAATGCTTTCAATTGGGCCATTTTTTCCATACAAGTTTGAGTTTGTAAAGTTTGGCTGTGTGTACACAAACACACACACTACATTTTCTCAATACACATATATGCACCACACACTAGTATCCCTACCAACACACTCACACCATTTAGGTTGATTATTTTCTTTCTATTGCACTGTGGGGGGCAGGACCGACAACCTGGAAAATTGCTTGTAATTCAACCCTATGCCAAATATAGGGAAATGGCTCAAAATGGTGATGGTGTTGAAAATTAAAATGTTTTGATGCTTTATGTCGAGGATGAAAGCATAAAATCATTGAAAAAAATATTTTATGCTGTAATGACAGCAGGATCAAATCAAAAAAGGCCATTTTGAATGGGAGTCAATAGGGGACAAAAATATTAGGGACATGAGTGTAACAAAAAAGTGTACAGCCTTTATTATAGATGGTACAAAGTTGCTGAGTAGAAATTCACAAAATATAAAAAAAAAAAATATTTCAGTTAACATAAGCACAGCCAAAGTTATACACAAAAAAGAGCGTAAAAAAAGTGCGAAAGGACAAAAACGTCCCCAAGAACACCTAAAGGTTAAGTAGAGTGGTGTGAGTTTATGACACTGTTAGTCAACTCTCTTTCCACACACTAAACAGACTAGGACGACAAAGATAAAAGATAAACTGTAGATACTAATCTGATAGTAAAAGTTGAATGCACACTGGTGTTCAGTTAAAGTCTTTCGATAAATCTGTTAAAGTTTCACCCCGTCTCTGTCCATCCAAGTGTTTCCTCACCTGGTGAAGTTGTGTAGATCAGCTGATCAGCTTGATTCAGAGGTGTCTTGACTTCCAACCGGAGCAGTAAGTCTGATACTCTGCGATTCTGCCAGATTATTTATACTCTTTCAGATAACTGCTCTCCCACTCGTTCCTCCCATGCTCCAGGCATGACAGAGATATCAATGCAGGAACTTGCAATCTGCAATTGAATGCATTATTCATTATTCAAGTCAAGGCCAAGATTGTCAAAAAGACAAGTTGAAACAGAATGGTGTTTTTTAATAAAATTTGCCTTACCTTTCTTTCCCTCTCCTCCCCTCATGCAAACAGTTCCGCAGCATCCAGCCTCACACTACCAAACTCAGGGACAGTTTAATGGTAAATGGACTCCACTTATATGGCCTAGCTTTTCCCTGGTATGTCACTGACCCAAAGTGCTTTACATTGTATTGTACACATTCACACACACATTCATACACCAAAATCAGCAGCTACCACTCGGGGTGCAGGCTAACTATCGGGAGCAATGTGGGGTTCTGTGTCGTGCCCAGAGACACTTTGACATGTGGAGGGGAAGCGGGGGATCGAACCACTCTCTAGAACACCTTATTCAGGTACTTAAATTACTGCATAGGCTTCCCCTGTTGATTTTTTTTTGTATTTTTTAAAATAGTATGTTCTCCTTTTATAATTTCTTCCCTGACCCAAATGCATCCCTGATCGATGAGTATGTTACGAAACATCCAGACCCCTCAGGTCATGTAGAAAGGTTTATTAATTGTTCCAAGGATTAAAACTATGGAATACAGCCCTTCAGTCAAAACAAAGAAGATGAAGCTGGAGACGCAGTATTTAAATGAGAAAAAACTCAAAGTGTCTTAAGCCCAGATAGCATAGTGGTTGATGAAAATGACTAGTACATGGGCAACCGTGGTTCGAATCTCAGTTGTGGCAAATGTTAAAATGTAATTTTTTTTTTCAGTGGAACTACGCCGTGATAATAATAAGCACAACTACTTAATACATCAGTAAATTAAAGTTGATAACATTTTCTAACAAAGTAGAACAGGTTTTGGAGGATTAAAACTAAAGTCGAGGCCAAGTCGTAAAGGAGCACAGTACAGCAGTACACAGCACAGTGTTGCTTAATAACTAAACTTGCCATGTCTTGCCTTGCCCCGCCTCTTGCCACATGCAGCATAAACTGCAGGCTCTCATTCTCTGTGTTTCCCTGTGTGCAGTCCGCAGAAGTGCTGGGTCATAGATTGGTCTCTATAGACCAGTGGTGTCCAAACTACGGCCCAAGGGCAAACCATTTTTAATTGGCACATTCTAAACATTGAATTGAATACGCAGGGTTTTTCCTGCTCTGCTCTGACATGTCTCTGAGGTGTAATTCCGGGTTCTCACAAATCGGCCACAATAGAGAGGGCTGTTTCCTGCCAGGTCAGACGGGACAAAAACACCTCAATATTGAACATTGCTTAATAATTTTTCACAAAAACAGCTCGTATAGACAGACAAGAGTCGTGGCTTTAAAGAAAGTAATGCTTTTTGTGAAAGGGATGTTTTATTAAGTTTGTTTGCAGAATACAGGTCTCCTTCGATAAAAAGTGAATGGAACGGTGTTCAACCTTTTCCCCCAAGATGGGCGTGGCCTATTTCATGCACTGTCTCTATTAGAGACTCCATATAACCAGTGGCGAACTTAGCCATTTTGGGGCTCCAGGCAAACAGTCATTTGGGGGCCCTTGCATCTAATGTACCTTATATCGCGCACACTGAGATACTCCATACAAGGGATGAACAAAAGTCACTAGCTTTTTTTCATTTTGGATGAGACTACTCAGGTACGTGTCAGAGGCTTTCTTAGCTTGGATTGGTCTAAGAGGATCCCACATCACAGAGTCAAACTGTGCCATTAACTGAACCTGACCCATGACATGTCCATTGCCTAGTCCTAGTTCATTAAGTGTGTCAGAGGGGCCACGCAGAGGAAGCTTTCTCTCTGACAGGAAGTTGATGATTGCCACTAACCTGGATAAAATTCTAGAGACCAATATGACTTTGCTTTCAATTAAATGTGTTGTTTTATTTTTTAAATACACAGTGAATTACAAAATAGCATGTGTCCACAGAGTCTAGGCCTATTTGAAATAAAATCTTCAAATATAAAAAAAATAAATTAGGTTATAACCCTGCCTTCTTTAAGCATGGATAGTAGTGACTAAGTGTGCAGGGGAGAGAGAAATATACACAGATAGAAGGAAGAAGAGATAGCTTTATTTAGCTTTTTTACTTAAATTGATCATTGATGGCTTTAGACTGACTCCTGCTGTCGCAAGCCTATCAGCTGTTGTTCTGAACAGCTGTTACACACGGAGGTGAAAACAAAATTGAAACTTAACTATCGCCTGGCTGGGCTGACTTAAAGTGGAGCAGTCAAATATAGCCTAAACTAATAGGCCTAAATATTGTTACAAAAATACAGGCAATGTGTTGTGTGATTTTTGTCAGTAGCCTACAGTAGACCTAGAGGCTGGCCCCGATCGCCACTAACTGTTCTGTAATACACGATCGCCGATCACGTGAACACACAGGCGTCTTTTTTTTTTGCATATATGCATCCAATCCGCGGTTCACGTGGGTCCCAAACCGTGAGGGTTGGTCCGAATGGACCACGGATCAACCGTGATCCGTTGCACCATTAATTATCTCCATCAGTTTGTTGACACACATTCACGTCATTAGCATAGCTGCTGGCTGAGCCAGAGCCACCTGTTGGATTGACAGTAGGAGCTGGAACGTTACCGGTTAATGATGTAGACAGCTGTTCTTCCGTCTAAGGTCCCGCTGCCACCGCGCTGGGTGCTGTAAAAAAGCTTAATAGCTTCGGCAGCTTTGATATTAAGTCCTGACTTTGGTCCTTCTTCTGTTTGTTTTGTGACCCGCTCTCGTATGTTCGCTTCATTTTGGTATAGGTAGGTTAGGTTTATCTCGTCTCTCTCTTCTCCCGCTATTTACTTTTTTGGATTTACGCGTGAACGTGCAGCGTAATGTGTAATGGAATAGTCCATGTAGTGCAGACTGAAGGGGGGTGCACGGTTGGCAGAAAGGCCGTCAAAACGCGAGTAATTAGACATCCCGATGATAGGCCTACTATTGTGAAGAGATTTTTTATAAAAAACAATAGATATGGGGCAAAATATAAAGAGGGCATTTTGTGGGCCCTAAAGGGGCTGATGGGCCCCGGGGCTCCAGGCAATTGCCTGGTTTGCCTCAATGGACGGCCCGCCCCTGCATATAACCACTATGCTATCTGAGCATGAGAAAGATTGCGATTTTCCGCTCTTAAATATTGCGTCTCCAGCTTATTTATCTAATTTTTTGGACTGAATGGCCGTATTCCATTCTATCTTAAAAATGTGCTGCGGGCCAATTAAAAATTGTTCGCATTAACCTTAGTTTGGACACAGAACTACACTACATTAAACAGCTGTCTGGTGGCAAACTAAAGCAAGCCACTGTGAAATTCTAATGTTTGCAATGACTGGATATCAAACCCCGGTCGCCCACATTCTAGTCATTGGCGTTAACCACTACACTATCTGGCCATGAGACAGGTTTACTTTTTTCTCAATTAAATACTGCGTCTTCAGCTTATTGTTTTGGACTGAACAGCCATATTCCATTCTATGTTAAACATTTGCTGCAGGCCAATTAAAAATGGTTTGGACACCGCTGGTCTATAGAGACCAATATGACCCAGCACTTCTGCGGACTGCACACAGGGAAACACAGAGAATGAGAGTCTGCAGTGTATGCTGCATGTGGCAAGAGGTGGGGGAAGGCAAGTTTGATTATTAAGCAACACTGAGCTCCTATTGGTCTCTGACAACTTGGCTGTGACTTTAGTTTCAATGCTGGGAACTCACAGTAAACCTGTTTTAACCTTAAAACAATAGGGGACTGTGTGTTTGCTGTTCTGGGTCCCAAGCCAGAACCTTCATACTGAACCCGCCCATCACACGCTACACAGTCACACTCTGCGCAACCCACCACCACAGGTAAATTCTAAACCTGTGGGAAACACTGTTAATAGTACGTAAAGAAGCATCAAACCCTCAGGCCATCTAGGACATGTTTACTCAGTGTTCCCAAGTTAAGGCCAAGTTGTAAATCAAATTTTTTTATTTTTATTAAACTTGCCTCACCTTGCCCTGCCTCGCCTCTTGCAGACAGTACTGCAGCATCCAGTCTTGCACAACCAAATGTATGTCTACCATACAAATACAGTTACAACAAATATTTTAGCCTTCATTTTCTACTTTTAATAACATTCATTCAGTCATGGGAAAATAGAGGAAAATAAAATTATCATTTCTTTACCTTTTGAGGGTTTCCCACTGTATTGATGTGAAAATAATTAACTTAACTTGTGTTAAATAAACATATTTATGCACCTCAAATAAATTTACAAAAGAAACAGACCATTCAGGTCAAAGAAGGCCTACCTTTTTAAACAAGTTTTAATCTGTGTGCAATTTAACCAACTGGACATTAACAAGAATGTTGACATGGTTTACTGTCAGACTCTTTCAAACTGACTTTTTGTCATAACTTAAAATAGGCTTCATTTCCTTTGCCAGGTAAAATGTGACTGCAGTTACCTCTCTCCAGAGCTTGCTCTTTTCATATGGAGTGGCTTTCCTAAACGTGTTAGTTGTGTTACTTGTTTTGGTCTGGTGGTTGGAACTTTTCTCTTCTAAGAGAGCGCCATGTGTAGTTATTTTTCTGTCTCCGGTTCACTCTTCTCTCACTCGTCTCTGTCTGTGAGCCTGTGCTGGGAATGCACAGATTTGATTGGCTGAGTGTCATCACGTGGGATGGCTTAACTCGAATGCAATTTGTCAGTGGATTTCCTGATTCTCTAAACCAGTACCGTTAAGTCTAGAAAAGCTGCTCCAGTCAAAATAGAACCGCCCTGTCAAAATTTTAAATACTTAAAATAATGTATTGACTATTGGTCAAAGTCCGTATAGGACAGCCTCTGGGTCCGGACTCTGACCGCCTGTTAGTGATCTCTGAAATAGGGAAACAGAGAATGAGAGCCTGCAGTGTATTCTTCATGTGGCAAGAGGTGGGGCAAGGCAAGACAAGGCAAGTTTAATTATAGAGCAACACTCTGCTCCTATTGGTCTCTGATTAACAACTTGGCCGTGACTTTAAACTTGCCTCACCTTGCCCTGCATCTCCTCATGCAGACAGTACTGCAGCATCCAGTCTTGCTCAACCAAACGTGTGTGTACATTTGTCAATTCACACAAGATTTATCTTCGCACATCCCCTCTCAAGTTACCACACTTCGGAGGGGGTCAGAGCGCAGGGTCAGCCATAGTACAGCGCCCCTGGAGTAGTTTGGGGTTAAGTGTCTTGCTCAAGGACACAATGGTAGAGATGGTGGGCACAAGAATCCATATATTCACATGAAGTGGGTAAAGTTATAGAAATACAAATACAGTTATTTAGCAAATATTTTAGCCTTCATTTTCTACTTTTCTTGAGATTCAGTCATGGGAAAATAAAATAAAAGTATCCTCTCTTTACCCTTTCAGTGTTCCCCATTGTATTGATGTGAAACATGTGTACTAAATACAAACATTACTTTTATTAAATAAATAAATGAGCTTATGAGTTTCAGAAATCCATTGTTGACAACTTTTAAAAGTCACTTGATGTCAGTCTATTTAGAGCCATCACCATGGACAACGCACTTCAGCCTTAAATAAGCAAAAAAACTGCATTTGAGCCGCTACTCAGATAGGGAAACACAGAGAATGAGAGCCTGCAGTGTATGCTGCATGTGGCAAGAGGCGGGGCAAGGCAAGACACGGCAAGTTTGAATAAAGCAACACTGTGCTCTTATTGGTCTCTGATAGACAACTTGGCTGTGACTATTTTTTTTAATGAAACCTTGCCTGCCTAACCTTGTCACGCTACACTGTCACACTCTGGCCAACCCACCACCACAAGTAAATTCTAAACCTGTGGGAAATTATTCTTGCAAGTATTTCATTACTGTGAGGGAAATTGCTATAATTATTAGTTTTTTTCATAACGTGATCATACACTCGTAGGACACATACAGGTGGTAGAGTTTGAGGTGTTGTTGGTTAGAGAAGAACACTGAGACTTGAAGGACGATCTTCACTGCTCTCTAGTGGATCATCAGTGCATTGCTGGAGGTAGAAGTCTCTCATTAACCATATTCAAGATGGCTGCCTACCTGTTGTGACACACTGAGCTATGTAGCAAATACTCTAGATATTTTAAGAATGAACAAAAATACCTAAATGAATCATTGTTTTGCATTTCATACTGTCATTTTTCTATTTAAATTGATTAAACAAACCAAAACTTTATCACAATAAATTTAGAGCAGAAATTGTGGTATATAATAGAATTTCATATAAAGTATAATAAAGTCTTATTTTGAACAAAAGGTTTCACCAATGATGCACACTATCCCCAATTGTTTATTTTAGTATAAACAACGAAATCACGTGCAATATGGATTACCTTAGACCAGTAAATGATGCAGATAACGTGGCTTCAGTGACACGCCTTACTGATGCCCAATCATTAAACACATATAAAACTATGTAAA
This sequence comes from Ammodytes marinus, assembly GCF_949987685.1. Taxonomy (NCBI): domain Eukaryota; kingdom Metazoa; phylum Chordata; class Actinopteri; order Uranoscopiformes; family Ammodytidae; genus Ammodytes; species Ammodytes marinus. The sequence goes on along the minus strand of NC_137224.1, from coordinate 138,785 downwards.
AGACCTTGTTAATAGGGGTTATGATAGCCATCTTTTTTTCATTGAACATCACATAAACAAATACAATGTGTGCTGGCAGCAATAACAACTTATTAAAATCACTTATGGTGAGTGGCCAAGAGGTGGAGGAAGTGAGCTGTTTTATATACCTGGGGAATTTCCCAGACATATCAATCACTAACCATGAGGAATTAATTAACAACACAGTGAAACAAAGATTATTCCTGCTCCGAACGCTAAGGAAATCTGAGGTCAGCAAATGCACTTCCAACAAAGTCTATAGATGCATAACTGGGTGTATACTTAATGTTAGCACTGTATCATGGTTTAAGTGTCAAAAGCAAGGCACTCCAAGGCCGTTAAACTAGGCAGTAGAATTATTATATTGTGTTTTTATCTATATGTGTTTATGTTGGGTTATACACATGTAAGCCAAAGAAAAATGTCTGCCTCCTACATACAACAGGTAGACCATTGAGTATTTTCTTCTTCTTAAAATCCATGAGGCAGTTTTACAAATAGAGCTTTTTCTCTGCTTTATTTGCTATTGTAATGAAGGAAAGCTACATAATGTCTTCTGAGGATTTAAGATATTTAATTTAAGTATTTTTTGCATTTAAAGAAACTGACATGTCATCATTATATAAACTAATATATCTTATCACCTTTGGTTCAACTTTTCAATCTACATGAAATAATAAGAAATACACAACACACTTAAACTCAGTTCACTCAACTTTATTGAATATTCTGCCATAGAAGAGAGTTTACATATCCAACAAGAGTTACAGTGTCATAGGAATCTGACATTGAGTCAGTTCTATAAACATCAGCATTTTGCTTCACATCTCAAACAATGGTGTTAACAGCAATTCTCTCCTCAGAACAGTAAATGATTATTTAGTCATTAATAAGTCATTAACTGAACCCTGGGTCAGGGTTAAGGTAAAGACTGAAAATAAAAACAACAGTTTTCATCTTATATTGTGTTAGGATAACCGTTAATACAATACCACACAGAATAAAATTATCAACTTCTACATAAACCAAAAATCCCCCTAACTACTAATGAAACATAAAAAAGTTATGCAACTCTTTTGCATGTGCTATGATTAACTATTTCAACATACTTGTGTTGACAAAGCACTTGTGTATCAATATAGGCTCCTTGTGTTTCGAAATTGAAGAGAAAGTTAAAATTAAAGAAATACATGTCTTATACCAAGTAATGAAAGTAAAAACCTTATATGTATATCAGTGAAGCATACACTGTGCATGAAATCAACATGAAGTGAAAAACCCAAAATTGCAAATACACTTTATCACACTTCAACACACCTTCCACATTAATGATCCTGGTCCCTCTGGGTTTTAATACATTTCTCTAATGTGTCAAGCGTTAAGCTAAAATGGGGAGTTAGATGTTGTTTAAACTTTAAATATGAACACATATCCCCATCAATCAACCCAGAATAGCCTGTGTCACTCATTGCTCTTACTCAGCCAGATTCAGGTAGGCATAATGGTGATGGTTACCCAGCATGAGGCCTGGGTAAACAGGCTCAGTGAATGTGGTGCGGATAGTGTAGAGGTGACTCAGTGTGTTGGAAGAGACACTGTAGAAGGACAGAGTGCCAGCAGGCCAGTCCAGATACACCCCAACTCTCTTTAAGCCAGTAGAGGGCAACGGAGCGCTCCACAAGGTGGCAGCATTATAACGTGCAGACACTGTTGACTGTAAGAATCTGTAAAAAGCCCAGGATTTGTCAGTGTCTCCAAAACGGGCATCTTCTTTTCTTTTAACCCCCTTATATGCAACAGCTATGAGTACAGCATCCCGATTTCCATCGGTCATCTCAACCTCCCAGTAATGACGCTCCTGTAAGCTCTCTTTGCACAACGCCTGATGACTGGTAAACCTCTCTGGGTCATCAGGGAGATCTTTCTTATCTGATCCCCATACTACCTTTTTGTTTCCCTCAGACAGATCGAGGTCATTGTGTGCAGTGTCTGGGTCCAGGGTGAGCTCACACGCATCTGATGGAGAGAACAAAACAAAAATGTGTCGTTAGACATTCTGATGATCCAACAGGTTTCTGGAGGAAAGTAATAAATACAATGTAGCTTTGAGAGACAGAAAACATTTAAAAAGACTTACACACGATCAAATAACTTCTGTTTGTGATGGACTCCACATCAGGGGGGTTCGAAAAATCCTTAGTGACCAGAATGCCGTTCTTGTATTGGTAGATGGTTGCTCCTCTGTACTTGTCATTTGGAAGGGATGCTACAAGGAAACGGAATTGTTTCTCATTCTTCAGAGCTTTGGCAAGGTCTTGGAAAACTTTGGCTTTTTCTCTCACTTTGTTTATCACGTCAGCTGAGTAGTACCACAGGTCTTCAGCGTGACTTTCTACTTCAGATGAATCCAAGTATTTGGCCATCCCACCAAGGCAGGGGTCGCCATCCTCCAGGTACGTGAAAACAAAGCACAGAGCATCTCCTACACCAGGAGCAAGAACCTTTCTGTCCAACTCTGACTCTGTTTGGACGATTTCTATTCCCTCCATGGTATCTACAAAGGACCTGATGACATTGATTTCTCTCTCCTCATGCTTCATCCACTTGCGTAGTTTGTCATGACTGAATGGCGACTGGTCTCTGTCTTCAAGGAACTTTTCTACTGAGCTCTCATCTTCTTCACCTGCACGGATGGAGGGCAGTGCCTTTGCGATGGTCTTCTGGAGGTTAGATTCGTAGTCACCACACAATTCTTGGAATCTTTTCAGCTCTTCTCTAATATGTGGAAAATTATGTACCACTTCTTCGTCTAAAGAATCGTTGCATCTCATTTTAATTTCGGTCAAATCTTCGAGAGCATCTTCAACTTTCCTCAGTAACCCAATGCTGATCTCTCTTTTCAACTCAGCAGCTTTGGGATCAAAATGTGTTAGTGGCATCAGCCAAACGACCATAGGAACACTGTTCTCTCCATCTTCACCCAGCAACTTAGGAAGTTCTGCATAGGTCTTCACTGCATCTACAAACGTTGCAGGGTTGCTGTCAAGAATGAAGTCTCCAAAGAATTTGCAGGAGAATTTATCAGTCAGGGCTTTTTCTGCATCACTCAGCTTGATGTCAACCTTACCCTCAATATTTAATGAGGGGATCTTTTTCATCACATCTTCCATGCTCCCACCAATCTCCTGAACGCTGCTTGACTCTAACTTCTCACTGTCAAACACAAAGAAAGCATTTGCCCCATAAAGGATGCCTGTGACTACATGTGTTGCAGAGCGTTGTCTAATGAGATCCAACTGTTGGGTATTCGTTGTTAGGTCAGTCAATGACAACTCTCTGAAGTTGGTGGTAGCTTTGTACTGACCTGTCACCCTACTCTGATTCCTGAATTTCTTGTTATCATTCAGATACTCGGCAGATCCTCCAACTTGAATCAGTCCACCCAGGAAACTGGCCTTCAGAGAATCATTAACATCCAGCAGGATGGACTTGGATTCAGTGGAGTTAGATGCCGTGATATTAAATGTACTGCTTTGCTGAGCCGTTTCAACTGTCTTCTCTTGTAGAGTTTTTTCATCCCACAATGTAAAACCTAAAGAAAATGGGAAGTAACAGTAGTCTGATGAGGCAGGGAAATGATGTTGTTAGTCAGGAAAGGTTAAGTCTTAATCTGTTGCATTTCTTCATGTTTACACTTATAATTCTGAAATGTTGCAATGTAGAAAAAACATTTATGGTGTAATTTTACCAATAAATCAGTTAGTGAGATTTGTAGTATTCGCGGAAATGCATTTAGGTCAAGTTGAAGTTTTACCAACCCTGGGGGGGGGGGGGGGGGGGGAGTGATTTTATTTTGGACCAGGCTAGTTTTTATTCTATTAGAGTTTAACCCATTGATGACTATGGCAATCTAGGATACGTGTCCTTATCTCCTGAGGGTTTTCTGAAAAAATACTACGAATTGTAAACGTTAATATCTAAGCCTCTGTAGGACATACAAACATGAAATAAAATACATTTAAAAGGTAAGGTTCACAGGTTTCATTAAAACATGCTCCCTATGCACTTACAAACCAACACATTTTTCTAAAAATCGTCAAGATTAGATGGGGGAAAGAAACAATTAATAAATTATATAAAATATTAAAAAATAATGTGCTAAATAAGGTTTTAACCCTGCTTCCTTTAAGCATGGATAGTAGTGACTGAGTGTGCAGTGGAGAGATACATATATACAGATAGAGAGAGGAAGAGATAGCTTTATTTTATAAGTTAATTCAGTTATCACTGGGACCATAAATCCGACTTCCCAGTACAACTGGAACGCAGACTGACTCCCGCTGTCGGGAGCCGATCAGCTGGTCCAAACAGCTGTATAACAATGTTGCGTTGCGCAGCATCCGTCATCAATGGGTTAAAATGGATGAATAATTAGGGGTGCAGCCTCTTGAGTGACAGCTAGCTGCTGGCCCTCACTTCGCCTCAGAGGTAAAGGTCAGTTAGATGGGCGTATCTTCCTTTTTTGGAAAGAGGAAATGAGGCGGAGTCAAACTCTGACAAGATGGCCACGCGCATGGGCCAGGACGATTGGATGCAGTTGGAATACCTGTAATCAGCCATATCCATCTGCTATATCCATTTTATATACTATCTATGCATATTTCCCATATAAACTGTATGAGTAATCAAGTTCAGAAGGCTTCCAGGTTACCAACAGTGGCGGGCCGTGCCTTTTACACCTAGGCCTTCAGAGCCATCATCCCGAAAATCAAACCGCTTAATAAATAGATAAATAACTTAATGATGACGTAACGGCTATTGTCATTGGATTCAGGGCCGACGGACTGGGGGGAAAAGTGATACAGTCATGGGGGGGCCCAAGGCAGAGGGGGGCCCATAAACATTATTATTATTATTTTTTTTTAACAAGCTAAATGTGGGGCCCGATCTTCGAAGGCCCTGAACAATGCCATTCCAAAAAAAGAAATAATTGACTGGCTTGTGATAGGCCCCTGACCCTTGCATGTGTGCGGGAGAGTAAGCCGGAGCAAGCCGACATTGAATTGAACTGGTGGCGAAAATAAACGCAGCAATGTTTCTATGGGGATATATAGCTGTACAGAAATGAGTGCTGGCAAAGCTAGAACAGTTTAAGACTCCACATCACTGTGGCAACACAACCTATCTATCCGCTCAGACAGCACAAAGAAAAGTCTGATGAATACATGAGAGTGATGGCCCCTGCAAGTTTCAGTAAGTTTAAAGAAGTGCCACACTGTTACTGTCTTTGAAATGCATTTAGTCATTTTAAGGGGAAAACACATTGTATTTATTATTTCAACTATTGAGTTATTTGTAGAACAGCATGCTGGTGTAGGCCAACAAGATTTATTTTCAGAATTTTCAATGCTGCTTAATTTTTATGTTTTAAATTGGGAAAGACATGTTCCAAAACGACCTGTATTTAAAAAGAAATCAAGCAAGTAGGCTAATAATAACCATTAATGAATTATACGCTATCGCATCACAGTAGGCCTATTGTCCACAATAATCACAGCCCCCCATCCATAAAGGAACTTTAAAAAGTTGAATTTGCACTTGATGTGCATACACAAGTGTATGGTCTATTATTTGTATTTAGTGTGTCTGCATAGTATTGCACCAAAACAGTAGAAGTTTTCTTTACTTGTGTTTTGTACTGTCTGTAAAATGTTACCTGCACATAGCAAACAAAATTGCACGACTGTATTCAAATAAACAGTTGTTTATTTCTATAGTGCGCATTGGCATCTTTGAGCAAAATACCCCCAAAATTTTCGCCGCGGCACTCGGCGCCGCGCCTCCTGTGACCCTGGCCAGTGACCACCTTGACTAAGACATATTATGGGGGAAACACCGGTAAAAGTAATGATTTGGTCATTCATCAAATTAAATATTGTGGAGTTGTCTGGCTCAGAGAGCCATGTGTATTGTAAGACCGCCTTTCAGGGGGCCCATCAGGACTTTTTGTATAGGGGCCCAGAATTTGGTGCTACGCCCCTGATTGGATTAACCATACGATTGCAGCAGTTACAGTAACCCTTTAACGAGTGTAATACAATGACATTACACTAATGACACTAAACATGTTGACTAAACCATCAAGAGCATAATAGGCCAACTAATATTACACACTACACAGCTTGACAAGATGCCGCATCACGAAAAGACCCCACGTAGTCTAAATCATGACATGACCAAATAATCAAGAACAAATTCAAAACAGCCACAAGTCACTAGCAACTACCGGTCAAGGCAAATGTCAAACACACACACACAGATCCCAGCTTAATCACAGACCCTGCGCCAGGATGAAAACTACCTGTCAGATCTTCTGTCTATAAATTTAGTTCCAATTTTTAGAGCGCTGGACAGCGCAGCAGCTAAGAAAAGCAAACATTATTTTTTTAATACGTTTTAAGCTGGAAAATTATGCTGGGAAGCAGCGCACTACTAGCGGGTCATACCATGGAGAATGAATTGCAGAACGGCACTGGCAGCGCGTCCTGTGGTCACCGCTCCTAGTAAACACCGGTTTGAAAACCCAGCGTAGCACCACACACGGCAGCAATTGGCTGCAAGTATCCTAGCAGACATATCCAGCAATATGATTAGCAATGAGCCAACTATTAGGCCTACCTTTCACAAGTTGCTGTCTGATTGGAAGTGTCGCACATATCGTCTATCCAGCTGGGTCATAGCGGCTAGCTGTGGTGTTGTTCGACCCTGCTTCACATTGTCCAGCATTTCTTAAAAGGTCCTTTTCTCAATAAAAAACTTCCCAGTAAATTGGCCATTAAATCCACTCCTTCTCCTGTAATCCACTTTGTGTTTCGACAAAGTCTCATCTAAAAGATCTAATCAAAAATAGAAGAGATCTAACATACTGCCTTCTATCCATGGACAGTAGGTTAATGTCGGCTAGCTAACGGTAAATCAAGTAGGCTATACTTTCCCTCCCGATTGCGATTGCGACAAGGCCAGCTAGAAGGCCTAGCCGTGTAAAAGGATACGCCCAAATTGGAAAAATCTAAATCTGATTGGTTAAAGAACATGTCAATCGCAACATCGTCCCCATTAGCGTCAACAGAGAGGGGATTCTCTCGGAGTTCTGAAGGCCTCGGCCAGATATTTTTCTACCCGGAGACAGCGCAGGGAAATAATCTGATTGGATAAGAGCTCTAATATATAGTAGCACACTGGAGGCAGCGTTTGCCGAAGGAAAAACAATTAAATTTAGACTTACGTGAACAAACTCTTTAAAATAGATATAATTAATGAAAACATTTTATATATTAAAAAGTATAAATGATATATTTAATAAAAAATATAATAATTTATTAATAATATATAATTTTGTTTTTCTGAAAGTCTTTAGGCCAGCAGAGAAGGCTTTGCTGGCCCTGACGGCCCGCCACTGGTTACCAATGACCTGCTTGTAATTTTTTTTCTATAGTAACAAGCACCAAAGCAAAACTGCTGTCAACCAACAGGCATCAACAAAAAAATAAGCATTATCTATTACTCCATCTCACAGTTTTGCTCATATACTGTAGCTAGACCACTATTATGTCGACTAAACAATGACAAAGCTCATTATGATCATCATTATGTTACTGGATTATTCACCTCACTTAAGAAGATACCCTCAATGTAAAATGTGACAGGACATATTTGTAAAAAGTTTAAGTAGATACAGACAAACCACCTTTGAGGAACTGCTGTTACAATTCATGGGATAATCTTTTTAAAAATGTGTCATTACCTTTAAATTATTATGCATAAAATCTCAATGTATTTTAGAGTTTCACTCTCTTGAGACTTCAAAGGGTTTACCTCTGTTATGTGACATAATTATCTTAATTAATTTTAAATGTATATTAAGCAGTTCGTAGCGCAGCAGTGAATTGTTTTGTCATCTATATTGCCCCATGTTAAAAACTGCAGCTTTTGATTTTTTTGATTTTTGGATCTTGTGATCATCTTGTCACATATTTCTGTTAAAATGTGTATCTTTTGTTAAAGTCCTATCAACTCAGATTCAAAAAATACGTTAATATGCAAAGCAGACACAATGTTTCAGCCGACAATTTTGCCTTCCTCAAGTGTTAGTGAGGGCATACTGTGAAGATCTGGGAATAAATTCCTTACTACCTTCACCAATGTGTTTGTAAAGGTGTCTCATAACACATCTTAAAAGTTGAAATTCAACTCTCTTAGGAACATTTGTGAGAGCCGCTGAAAGTTCAAGTACTTTATATAGTCCATGGGCCAGACCAGATATACCATCTGGGTGGGCAAATTGTAGTTGTGATTTGTTATATCCTTTACATCACTAGAAGAGGTTTTAATGTGATTGACCTTTTATATTGGTAGCTTTCTAGTGGTTATCCCCTCTTAAAGTATAGGCTACTGTAATGGAGGCGAGACACTGCAATTTTTACAATACAGCATATTGGTACAGCCTTTTTTTTATTTCAAACTTTCCCGGTTCTCTATACCAAATATCACAACTGCTGAAGCACTTACAGTCATATGAAAAAGTTTGGGAACCCCTCTCAGCCAGCATTATAATTGACTCTGCTTTCACACAAAAAAGATAAAAGTGGTATGTCTTTAATTTACCAGGAACAGCTAAGTACTGGGATGTTTTCCAAACAAAGATTTTTTGAAAAGCAGTATTTAGTTTTATGAAATTAAATAAAATGTGAAAAACTGGCTGTGCAAAAATATGGGAACCCTTGTGGTCTTGCTGATTTTGATGCATGTAACAGCATGTAAAACTGAGGACTTTAAACACAAAATTGGTTGGATTATGTTGTTAAGCCTTGAACCTCATATACAGTTCTGTTTAATCATGATAAAATGTATTTTAGGTGCCTAAATGCAAGTTCCACCTCTCTTTGACTCTCTGCAGAAGTGAGACAGAATGTGATAATCAAAACAGCTCCCAAAAGATCTTAAAAACAAAGATTGTTCATTGTCATGGTTTAGGGGAAGGCTACAAGAAGCTTTCCCAAAGGTTTCAATTGTCAATTTCGACTGTAGGGAATGTTGTCAGGGAATGGAAGGACACAGGCACAGTTGCAGTTAAACCCAGGTCTAGCAGACCAAGAAAAGTACAAGAGCGGCATATGCGGCGGATTGTGAGAATGGTTGCACACAACCCAAAGATCACCTCCAAAGACCTGCAAGAACATCTGGCTGCAGATGGTGTACATGGTTCTACAATTCAGTGCAATTTGTACCAAAACATCTGTATGGCCGGGTGATGAGAAGGAAGCCCTTTCTGCGCCCACGCCACAGATACAGTTGCATGGAGTATGCAAAAGCTCATTTAGACAAACCAGATTCATATTAGAAGAAAATGCTTTGGACTGATGAGACAAAAAATAAGTTATTTGGTCTTTATAAAAAGCAGATGTTTTGGTGCTAATTGCGCTGAATTGTTGAACGATGTACAGATACACAATCTGCAGCCAGATGTTCTTGCAGGTCTTTGGAGGTGATCTGTGGGTTGTGTGCAACCATTCTCACAATCCTCCACCTATGCCGCTCCTGTTTTTTTCTTGATCTTCCAGACCTGGGTTTAATTGCAACTGTGCCTGTGTCCTTCCATTTCCTGACAACGTTCCCTACAGTCGAAATTGACAATTGAAACCTTTGGGAAAGCTTCTTGTAGCCTTCCCCTAAACCATGACAATGAACAATCTTTGTTTTTCAGATATTTTGGGAGCTGTTTTGATGATCCCATTCTGTCTCACTTCAGCAGAGAGTCAACGAGAAGTGCAACTTGCATTTAGGCACCTAAAATACATTTTCTCATGATTAAACAGACATTTCTATGAGGTTCAAGACTTAACAACATAATCCAACCAACTTTGTGTTTAACCCTCTGAGGTCGCCTCACGCGCCCCCGCGTGAATGCGCGCGTGCGCGCATATTTTTATTAATATCTCTGTGAATAAACGGCTGAGAAATGAAATGAAAACATCGTCTGAAACTAGAGATTCTCCTGTTTCCGGGGTATGTTCTCGCGATACTCTCCGTCCACTACAGGCTTAGAAAATAACGCGAGAAGTGAGCCTCCTTCTCCAGCACATTGTGCGTCACTCCATGTGCAATTGGTTGGACCTGCTTGTCTCGTTGCGCAATTGGTTGGAGGTGCTTGTCTATCAATATTTCTGAAACAAAACCCACCAATCAGCACTAAGTAAAACACTAAGGACATACCTTATTACCGTAGTACCTGGGTTTTTTTACAGGAACAGGAATCTTTCAGTGGAAACAATGGCGACAAGAAAGTTGTAAACAGACGCTGCTGTTGCAGAGATTTGCAGAAGTTAGTAGCCATGAAGAAGATGGCCATTCTGACATCGAAGGATTTGATTCAGGCGACAAATGTGGTTATGAAGATCACATTGACCCGTTTGAAGACAGGTAAGAGAATTTACAAAATCTCTTGTAATCTGAAACTTGCGTTTACTGTGCGCAATAGTCAGTTGTCGCGTAATGGTTCGTATTTCCAAGGCATGACTTCTAGCACAACATTGCGACGTTTCAGGGAGTTTCTTAGCCTACACTTATCTAATAATAAACAAAGAAATAAAAAACGATAATGTGGCATGTCAAATATAGTTTTTTATTCAGTGTACAAGTGCCCTTGTGTCATAGTAAAATAATCTAGTTTGGAAACAGTTTTGCATCAACTATTGTTTGCACACAATTTGTGAAATTTGAGAGTGTACACATTTCTTTAGTATTATATACTAGTATAGTATTATTAGTATTATAATGTAACAAGGGTCACTTGTTGTTGCTTTGTGCAATGAAGATAAAAATAAAGGACAGTTGGAAATCAGTTGTCTCTCCTCCCCTTACATACACATCTACGATGTTAAGAACTGTGTCCCTACCCCCACACATTAGAAGGTGCTAACTGTGTTGGGGAGGGAAGAAGGTAAACAGCAGTTGGGGTTTTCAGTTATAAAGAAGAAAACTCAGTCTTTCTTGTCCTTTTTTTTACAGACAGGACTAAGAGTTGCCTGAGCCCAGCCCAGCCCAGCACCTTCCACTCCTGCAGCATCAGCACCACCTGTGTCAACACCTTCTTCCCTGCCCAGCACAAGGTCCATGTCCAAAAGGAGCACAGGTATAAGGCCTCCAGCTACCCCATCACCCGCATCAAATAGGTCCCATGCCCAAATTCCCCAGGTACCAACCCGAGCGTCACCCACACCTCGAATACCACCAGCACCCACACACCCAGCTGCAATGTTGCCCTCTGCCTGCAAGTGGACAGGAACTGTTTTGCAAAGTGGCATGGCATTGACATTTAGCTTGTAAATAGTGTATACTGTACATAGTGTGTAAATAGTTTGTAATTATTGTTTTTTCTGCGTGTTGTTATATATAGTAAACTGTTTGTTTGAATTTTTTTTTGTGATGCTCCCTTTTTTATTAGTATACATCCCATGAGTCTTTATATGTGGTACAAAGTCTTCATTCAGTCTAAATTCCTCATGCTTTGTGAAAGTAGAGTTAGAGGCAACATTTCTACCAAAAAGCGTTTGGACCAAAATTCATATTAGTCATGTTTTGTGCACTTCCCTACTGTTTTTTGGAAAATTTCCACTGCATTTGTGAAGCTAAGGCTTGGGAGAAGCAATTTCAAGAGCCAAAACAACTCCTCAGGATGACTAAAGGTTATTATTTCACACAAATCTCCAGGTTTTTCAAAAATCGCAATACATTTTTCAGCATTCAAGCCAATTATTTATTTACACAATGGTCTAGGACATAAATAGACCTCATGAAACTAATGGCTAATGGGTTCTGAACATTTCCATATAAAACACTTTGGTATTATTTATCTTCTTGCACATTTAAAATAGGTATTTATAGAAGCATGTAAAATCCGAGAAAATACCCTTAGACCTCAGAGGGTTAAAGTCATCAGTTTTACATGCTGTTACAGGCATTAAAATCAACAAAACCACAAGGGTTCCCATATTTTTGCATAGCCAGTTTTTCACATTTTATTTTATTTCATACAACCAAATACTGCTTTTCAAAAAATCTTTGTTTGGAAAACATCCCAGTACTTAACTGTTCCTGGTAAATTAAAGACATACCACTTTTATCTTTTTTTTTGTGAAAGCAGAGTCAGTTATAATGCCGGCTGAGAGGGGTTCCCAAACTTTTTCATATGACTGTATATAAACTGAACTTTCCATAATAATTCCTAGAACTCTTCTGAAGGATATTACAGAAGGATTTGTTCATATGTTGGTAATCGTTCTTAAAAACATGCCTAGAAGGCAATACTATTTTTTTGTATTATTTTTTTCTTTATAAAATGATAAAAAGGCTGTACCCATATCCTGTTTTGTAAAAACTTTGGACACATATAAGTTGTAAAAATTAAATAATGATTTTTACTCTGGCTATTACCAAAACCTAGTTTTGGGGGTTTAAAAAAGAATTCAAATGTGTGCATAATTAGTTAGATATTGCCAAATTTGCATATTTATTCAAACATTTCTGAAAAATTTGATATATAGCCTAATAAATTATTGTTTTAATATAAGTAATCAGCTGGCAAAGTGTAATGAGGATATCTTTAAGTTAAAACATGTAACCTATTCACCTGCAGTGTCTCACCTCCATTACTGTAGCCTTTACTTTAAAAGGGGATAACCACTAAAAAGCTAAAAAGTCTATCACATCAAAACCTCTCAAAATTGTCGGCCGAAACATTTTGTCTGCTTTGCATATTAAAGTATTTTTTGGAGCATATAGCTGTTTTGCGGACTTTACTTTCTCTGAACTTGGAAATGGTCAGAAGTACAATGTAGTAAAATTGTGTTAACTGCTCTATGAGATGACTTCAAATGTCCTGTAGGCAGAGATTTAACCGGAAGATATATCTATATGTAAATATAAGTCAACACTTACCTGGGATCAGTGCATCTTCCCGAGCATCATAGAGCATTCCCAGGGTGAAAGGTCGAGACAGGGCAGCAATCCTAATGTTATCTGAGTCCATTTCTCCAACCTGTTGAGACATGTAAACCAAATGGCCACACAGTATTTAATACTTCATTCAAATGTAATTCAATGATTATAACACTGGCACTCAACTCTAACAGATGTGTGTGTGTGTGTGTGATATATATATATATATATATATATATATATATATATATATTGCATGCAGTATAGTATATGTATCTGTTTCTGTCCCCTTCTGTCTTCCCAAGTTTGTCCTCACCTGGTGAAGTTGTGTAGATCAGCTGATGAGCTTGATTCCGAGGTGTCTTGACTTCCAACCGGAGCAGTAAATCTGATACTCTGCGATTCTGCCAGATTATTTATATCCTTTCAGCTAACTGCTCTCCCACTTGCTCCGCCCAAGACATACGTATGTCGATAATGAATAATTATTGTGAAATCTCAATAGAAGTTTGCGTCAAAGTCTTGTGGGAAATGCGTAGGATGGGCCTTGGAGGAGTACCAGCGGAGGTGCAGTGTTCCCACGATCAAAACCAAACTCAAAGCCAAGTTGTAAATCAGAGACCAATAGGAGCGGAAGGGTGTTTTATTAATTAAACTTGCCTCATCTTGTCTTAAAAGGGATAGTTCGGGATATTTGAAGTGGGGTTGATAATGAAGGATTATTGCGAAACCTCAATACAAGTTTGTGTCGAAGTTTTGTGGGAAATCAGATGTAAAGATAAGATGGCCCTGGAGGAGTACCTGTGGAGGTGAAGTGTTCCCACAATTAAAACCAAATGTGTGCCAATACAGTGCGGCCGATCACTCAAAGTTGTGCTGATTCAGTGAGGCGTATCACTCAGCCCCTCCACACTCAAAGCTTTCAGCATTTCTGGACGCATCCCAGACCCAAATACATTTGATACACCGCTCAGTTCATCAGTGTTCCCAGGATCAAAACCAAAGTCAAGGCCAAGATTGTCAACAACACACGTTGGAGCCGAAAGGTGTGTTTTAATTAAATTTGCCTCACCTTTCCTTCCCTCTCCTCCCCTCAAGCAAACCGTTCCTCAGCATCCAGTCTCACGCTACCAAACTCAGGGACAGTTTAATGGTAAATGGACTCAACTCATATGGCCTAGCTTTTCCATGGTATTTCACAGAGCCAAAGTGCTTTACATTGTATTGTACACATTCACACACACATTCATACACTGATATCAGCGGCTACCACTCGGGGTGCAGGCTAACTATCCGGAGTAATGTAGGGTTCAGTGTCTTGCCCAGAGACACTTTGACATGTGGCAGGGAAGCGGGGGATCAAACAATTTTTTTGTAATTTTCTAAATCGTATTTACCCTTTATTAAGCACTTTTGGTCCCTGACCCAAATGCATCCCTGATCGATGAGTATGTTATGAAACATCCAGACCCCTCAGGTCATATAGAAAGGTTTATTAATTGTTACGAGGATTAAATCTAAAGTCACGGCCAAGTCATCAAGGAGCACAGTACACAGCACAGTGTTGCTTTATAATCAAACTTGTCTCACCTACAATGTAGGGAATTTGTTTGAATCTTGTCTAATCCGTGCAAAAATTCTAAAGTTCTAAATGCAAATATGTTTCACTGTTAAAAATACTCTGTATTACACTGTCTCAGTGATTGATGACAAACAGGACTCATTTAGACCCGCAGCAAACGGTACCCAGCCCGAAGTCTCTTCCCATGAATGGACCTGAGTCCCCGCCACATACCCAAAGACCTCTACTACACCTATAAGTGTCTTTAGTGTCGGGGTCTCAAAGTTTTCCTCCACTTTTGACATGTAGGCTACTGATCCTGGCCTCCTCTCTTCTTATCTACCTTTTGATTTGTAACAGATTTACAAACCGTTCTAACACATTTTTTATTTGGATAACTTCTGCTGGGTGTGCAGCTCAACACACAACAGCTTTAAGGCGTTTTGTGACCGGTTGTGACACTCTGATTATGAACTCACCCTCAAAGTGCATCTCCTCTGCTCTGACCATGTTTCTGAGGTGTAATTCCAGTTTCTCACACATTGGCCACAATAGAGAGGGCGCTGTTTTCTGCCAGGTCAGACGGGACAAAAACACCTCAATATAGAAATTTGCTTAATATTTTTTCACAAAAATAGCTCGTATAGACAGACAAGAGTCGTAGCTTTAAAGAAAGTAACGTTGTTTTGTTAAATAGACGTTTTATTAAATTTTTATAAAGTTTGTTTGCATAATACAGGTCTCCTTCAATACAAAGTGAATGGAACGGTGTTCAACGTTTTCCCCCAAGATGGGCGTGGCCTATGTCATACACTGTCTCTTTTAGAGCAGTAGCTCTATATAACCACTATGCTATCTCAGCCTGAGAAAGATTGAGATTTTCCGCTCTTAAATATTGCATCTCCAGCTTATTTATTCTATTTGTGCCAATTAAAAATTGTTATCATTAACCGTAGTTTGGACACCGCTGGTTTATGAAGACCAATCTATGACCCAGCACTTCTGCAGACTGCACACAGGGAAACACAGAGAATGAGAGCCTGCAGTGTATGCTGCATGTGGCAAGAGGCGGGGCAAGACAAGACAAGGCAAGTTTGATTATTAAGCAACACTGTGCTGTGTACTGCTGTACTGTGCTCCTTTACGACTTGGCCTCGACTTTAGTTTTAATCCTCCAAAAAAATCCAAAAACCTGTTCTACTTTGTTAGAAAATGTTATCAACTTTAATTTACTGAATGAATTAAGTAGTTGTGCTTATCAGTATCACGGCGTATTTCCACTGGAAAAAAAGTCACATTTTAACATTTGCCACAAATGAGATTTGAACCACGGTCGCCCATGTAATAGTCATTTACATTAACCACTATGCTATCTGGGCATGAGGAACTTCAAGTTTTTTCTCAATTAAATATTGCATCCCCAGCTTCTGAAGGGCCATATTCCATTGTATTTTAATAATATGCTGCGGGCCAATTAAAAATGGTTCACCCACAGGCCGTAGTTTGGACACCGCTGGTCTATAGAGACCAATATATGACCCAGCACTTCTGCAGACTGCACACAGGGAAACAGAGAATGAGAGCCTGCAGTGTATGCTGCATGTGGCAAGAGGCGGGGCAAGGCAAGACAAGACGAGGCAAGTTTGATTATTAAGCAACACTGTGCTGTGTACTGCTGTACTGTGCTCCTTGACGACTTGGCCTCGACTTTAGTTTTAATCCTCCAAAAAAATCCCAAAACCTGTTCTACTTTGTTAGAAAATGTTATCAACTTTAATTTGCTGATGTATTAAGTAGTTGTGCTTATTATTATCACGGCGTATTTCCACAAAAAATCACATTTTAACATTTGTCACAACTGAGGATCGAACCACGGTCGCACAAGTACTAGTCATTTACTTTAACCACTATGCTATCTGGGCTCGAGGAAGTTTGAGTTTTTTCTCAATGAAATACTGCGTCTCCTGCTTCTGAAGGGCCATATTCCATTGTATTTTAAGAATGTGCTGTGGGCCAATTGAAAATGGTTCGCAGGCCGTAGTTTGGACACCGCTGGTCTATAGAGACCAATCTATGACCCAGCACTTATGCAGACTGCACACAGGGAAACACAGAGAATGAGCAAGACACTGAACCCCACATTGCTCCTGATAGTTAGCCTGCACCCCGAGTGGTAGCTGCTGATATCAGTGTATGAATGTGTGTGTGAATGTGTACAATACAATGTAAAGCACGTTGGGTCAGTGACATACCAGGGAAAAGCTAGGCCATATGAGTGGAGTCTATTTACTATTAAACTGTCCCTGAGTTTGGTAGTGTGAGGCTGGATGCTGAGGAACAGTTAGCATGAGGGGAGGAGAGGGAAAGAAAGGTAAGGCAAATTTAATTAAAAAACACCATTCTGTTTCAACTTGTGTTGTTGACAATCTTGGCCTTGACTTTGGTTTTGATCCTGGGAACACTGATGAACTGAGCGGTGTATCAAATGTATTTGGGTCTGGGATGCGTCCAGAAATTCTGAAAGCTTGGCCTCACGTTTGGTTTTAATTGTGGGAACACCGCACCTCCAGTTTAATGAAAAAAAAACACCCTTCTGCTCCTATTGGTCTCTGATTCACAACTTGGCTTTGAGTTTGGTTTTGATCGTGGGAAAGCTGCACCTCCACAGGTACCCGTCCAAGGCCCATCCTATCTTAAAAACCGCTGTTAACTCCCTCTGAAGAAAAGGGCGGCAACTGATTATAGTGTGCTCTATCAGTACAGTATGAAGAAATTGTCTCCAAATCAGTGTCATCCTCTGTTTTGTGTTAGGCTCAAATTTGACCAGTTCTCAAGTTATTATTGAATCTTATTTTAAAGGAGAACAAGCGTGCACTTAATTTCGAACAAATTGACAAATAATATATAATATGAAAATTCTAGATTAATGCATATGACAAAAGGGCTTGCATGGACCCCAATTTTCGGATTATGGTTAAAGTCTGATTTGACAGAATAGGGAGACAATGAATTGCCAAAATTGGCATAAGGTTGTGAAATGTTTTAGTTTTTATAGTTAAGATCCTAGCTGAACAATTTTAAGACTTTTTGTATCAGCACATGGCCGACCAGATAACAACAACAACAACAATATTACATCTACCTCATAAAAGTAGGATTCGGGTTAACTTTCTATGACCTTAAAGGGTTTTAAATGTTTTTTAACATAGATATGGGTCCACAATGTATATAGAGACTGCTAAAGTATCAACAAAAAAAAACTCTCTCCTTTTCCCACCCTCCCCCTTTCTATAAACCTCCCCAAAAACTCAGAATTTCTGACGTCATGACGGGAGAAGCCACATCCCCCCCACTTTAATAATCGCACTGCAGTCCGCTCAGTGTAACCTGAAGCTAGGGGGCAGTGCCTGTAGCTACCTGGTTACTATGAGGGAACCTGGCCAATCAGAGCAGACCAGGCAGGGCAGAGCAGACGGGGACAGAGGGAAGACGGGCGGTCCTAAAGAGAGTTGTGTTTAGGCTCTAAACAGAACATATTTGCAGAGAGGCTATGAGACTCGACGTCATTGAAAATGAGGGTCACCCCTCAATTGGTCTCTCGAGGATAAATAAAAGTTAAATGAAATGAAAATGAGACTAAAATCAGCAATGCCAGAGTGAGAAACAAAAAGGGATTTTTGGACCTTACACCATGGAAACAGTTTCTAGTAGAGTCACAAAATTAAAATCTGAACCTGAAAAATAGCACAATATGAAATCTATGAGGTGTAGTAATTTGAATGGAAAACAGACGTTTTTCACAGTGCCTTTCATAACTGATAAAAGGCCTGAATATGACCACACCATTTGTATTGATTAAATACCTTTTAACTATTTAAATAAACTGCAGTATTTAAATACACTGCAAGACAGATGTTGTCTATAAGATACAACAGGAACAGAATATATTTTATAGATAGAGCTTTACTCAGTCCAGGAAGTGTAATAATAATTCAAACAGTTTGTAAATAGATTGATTATTATATAAACCCAATATTAAAACTGTAACATGATATGAGGCAAATTCAAATTATCGAGTTGAATTGAATAGAATGAATGTACACCTAAAACGACAACCTCAGGATATTCTATTTGTAAACAAAGCATAAGCCAAAAAACAATTAAAGCCAAAACAAATTTGATTGTATGTATTTTATCTCATCTGTGAGCTATACAAACCTTTCAAAGGACCACAGCATTTACGTGGAACAAATGAGAGATTTAGCTGATAGGCTTCAATGTATTCAATAAACAGAACTTTTAATTATAATATGTTTTCATTACTGTAAGGTACATTTCTGTTTTAGCCTCTTCAATTATGTCAAGCATATTTGAGTGACCTCCAAAAAAAGTGCTATATAAATCCTATCAATTATTATTATTATTATTATTATTATTATTATTATTATTATTATTATTATTATTATTATTATTATTATTATTATTATTATTATTATTATTATTATTATTATTATGTGTTCTTTTCATAATCATACACTCGTAGGACACATACAGGTGGTAGAGTTTGAGGTGTTGTTGGTTAGAGAAGAACACTGAGACTTAAAGAACGATCTTCACTGCTCTCTAGTGGATCATCAGAGCATTGCTGGAGTTAGAAGTCTCTCATTAACCATATTCAAGATGGCTGCCTACTTGTTGTGACACACCAAGCTATGTAGCAACTACAATACTCTAAATATTTTAAGGATTAACAAAAATACATAAATCATCATTGTTTTGCATTCATACTATCTTGTTTAATTCAAATTGGCAAAACAACAAACCAAAACTGTATCACAATAAATTTAGAGCAGAAATTGTGGTATAATCAAATTTCATATAAAGAAAAAATAAAGGCTTATTTTAAACAACAGGGTTCACCAATGATGCACACTAACCCAAATTTGTTTTTTTAGTATAACAATCACGTGCAAAAGGGATAATCTTACACTAGTGCAGATGACGTGGCTTCAGTGGCATGCCTTACTGATACCAAGTTATTAAACAAATACAGAAACTATGTAAAATACTTTGCTAATGGGTTTTATGACAGCCATCTTGTATTGAACATTGAAAATCACAAAAACATGGTGAGTGGCCAAGAGGTGGAGGAAGTGAGCTGTTTTACATATCTGGGGAAAGTCCCAGACATATCCTTCACTAACCATGAGGAATTCATTAACAAAAAAAGCTAAACAAAGATTATTATAACGCTAAGGAAATCTGAGGTCAGCAAAACAAAGTCTATTCAGCCATAATTGGGTTTATACTTAATGTCAACACTGTATCATGGTTTAAGTATCAAAATCAAGGCAGTCCAAGGCCGTTAAACTAGGCAGTGCAATTATTCTATTGTGTTTTTACATAAATGTGTTAGGGCTGGGCGATATGACCAAAATCTCATATCCCGATATAGAAATGTCTTATCCCGATAACGATACATTTGACGATATAGCATATTTTCTGTAAATGTAATTAATAAATATTTAATATAAATAATGAAATACTCAACAAATAAAGTATTTACCCATATTTGATTATTTTCAGCTTTTATTAAAACGCAAATGTTCAAGCATTCAACATAATAGAAAATTGCAATGTGACATTTGAGTAGTTTTGGGCCATGTGGGGTTTCAGGGCACAGAATTGACTGAATTGGTGGATTCCTCCTTAGTTTAGCTCATTAGCCTAATGGAGCTATCCTCTTTAGCTGAGTAACCGAGAAACCGATACTTGGATAATTTCCCGTTAAAAAGATAAATTAAAACAGGTCTTACCCCTGTTACGTGCTTCAGCTGTGAGAGTCACTCTCTGATCTCTGCCAGCATGAAGCGTCCTCATCCTGTGTTCCTTGTTTTGGTTGAACAAACTTGACACACGTTTTACAGAGATTTCTGACAGAGCGCAACGTGACCGCTCTGAGCAAGAGATGCTGGCTAATGTTTAATAGCGCAGTCTCAGTTTACAAGCCAACGTTACACAATCTCAGACAGTAATAGTAGGCCTAGTGTAGACCCACAATATTTGTATATACCTTTTTATTTTCTCTGTCTTTTCCAGTTTCACACACAGGCTATACTTTCTCCGTCGGTCTGACACGAAGGCCTACCCTCTGCAGAGGAGGAGAGCCCATGCTGTTTCCTTGCTTCAATCAACACATACAATACTTAATGACGTGTTTCTTTGGAGTTTTTAATGGCGCATGGCACTTATCAACAGTGTAGCTCCAGGTGCGCAATGGACACAATGTCATTCACTGAGAAGCGCTAACATGAGGGCAGCTCAGCCCCGAACTAAACAAGGTTTTATACAGAGGTTGTTAGTGTGGTCTGTTCAATAAAAATAAAAAACATTAAGGGATTATTTTCGTCTCTCTTTGGATTTTATCTCTGTTTGTTCCTCTGAGTGGAAAGAGAAGAGGAAACAGAGCACTGAGACGTGATAAACTAATGATCAAGCTGTTACGTATGATATGGCAAGGACTTTGCTTTGTCATTTCCCCTTTTCCGATTAAAAGACACGACACAAACACACACAAGGCAAACACACACACAATCACACTCACACACAAGGCAAACACACACACACACACACACACACACACACTCACACACAAGGCAAACACACTCACACGCAAGGCAAACACACACGCACCCCACACACACACCTACACACAAGGCAACCACACACACACACACACACTCACACTCACACACAAGGCAAACACACACGCACCCCACACATAAACACACACAATGCAACAAACAAAAAAATAATAGTTAAAGACGGCCTTGGCAGTAGTAGTAGGAGTAGATGTATTTGTAGTAAGAATTGTTCTGACAGTCCATATGGTGATGCAAGGATTAAAATGTGATCCAAACTAAGAACAACAACTGCTTCTTTGCCTTATTTCTAACTCTAAGGTCAGGTATATTGAATGTTTTATTTATAGTTTTCACTGTACATGAGCTCCACATGAGCCGTCTCTCTCTGGAAGCAAAAGATAAGGACCACTCCCAAGGGAGGGAGGGGGGGTTAACTACAAGAGTGGTTGACAGTTGGCTTCTTGAGTGTTGATTGGTCCGTTCTGGTTCATGTTAAGAAAGATATGAAAGAAAATTGTCTGGCAACATCGCAGAACACCGGTCATTCTGCTCCGGTTGGATGTCAAGAAAACAAACAAGCTGATCAGCTGATATACACAACTTCATCAGGTGAGGATAAACTGGTTTGGACAGAGAGAGGGGGACTAGATCTGAAATATACAGTTGATATATAAAGACTAATTGAACTGCTAGTAAAGATACTTCATTAGTCAATGGTAACATTTAAATTTCTCATTTCTCATCTCCCCTCTCAAGTTCCCACACTACAGAGGGGGTCAGAGCGCAGGGTCAGCCATAGTACAGCGCCCCTGGAGCAGTTTGGGGTTAAGTGTCTTGCTCAAGGACACAATGTCGGCCACCTTTTGCCATACTGACACCCTGCTGTCTTTCAGATGTATTCAAAATAGTGTATACAGGAAAATACTGTTTTTCTAGGCATAGCAAACTGTCGGTCATTCTGTCTTTTACATTTTTTGTGTTGACATTTGTGTAATGTAGGGCTGACTACACTCTCCACTCTATTCAAATTAAAATAAAGTATTGAAGACTGTGTGCTCATTAAATTAACATTTCTCAACAGGTTGGAGAAATGGACTCACAGATCCTGAAGATTCCTGCCCTGGGTCGACCTTTCACCCTGGGAATGCTCTATGATGCTCGGGAAGATAGACTGATACCAAGTAAGTATTAACTTGGACTACATTCTTCCAAATATATCTGCCTATCACAGCTCCGCCAGTAGAAAATCACCATTTAAGCAAAATGTTCTTATATTGCACCGTAACAATTTATTAGCTAACAATTTCGGTATTCATGATATATTGAGCCGACATATTATTTATTTATAAATAAGTTAATCTGCCAATAATGTTGAAGAATGTGTAGACCAATAATAATGTTTTTCTTGATAGGGGAGAGTGGGGTGAGATGTGCCACTTTTTACTCAAAGTGACTTTAAAGTGAGGCCTTGACAGTTACGTCTCCAACTCAAATATGTACATATATTTCAGGGTGCATCCCTGGCAATAAAAACTTTGGATCTGGAAAAAACTGTTGAAGAAATATAGCTTTCGGAAAAACAAGACTATATTTTCTTTGGCAAATACGAAAAAAGTTACCATATATGGTTCCTTGCCCGTTTAGGGTAAGAAAAAATCCCCAAAATTGTATAGAAAATGCAAGAAAATACACTTATAAAGTAAAGGAACATTTATTAACTGATAAAAAAGACATTAAGGAACATATATTTAGTGATACTAGAACTTGTCACAAGAATGTTCGTTACAATGTCCAGGCCAGTCATTAAGGCAGCTGCTTCATTGTAATTGATGAAGCAGTAGCACTCAGCATTGACCACCAGACTACATTTGACCTCAAGATTTCCCCCCTACTGCTGCATTACATCCAGGTGTTGCAGTTGGTTTAGACAGGGGCACAGAACAGGGACAGGTTACACTGTACAGAATGATCTGGGGTGTGGCTGCGGTGTCCCTGGACAGGCGCAGGGCCACCAACAGAGGTTCTGAGGCTCCCTAGAGATGCTGAGCTCCTTCAGGGGTAAGCTGGGACCCTCTTCTGGCTGCCGGAACACCTGTATCCTGAATTTCTTTAGTTACAGGCCATCCACACCAAGGGCTTTGCAGTCCCGCGTGTAGATGACCCGAGCATTTGTGAGGCTGTCATCAATTGCAATTGTAGACAGCTGCTAAAGACAAGAGAGTTTTTGAGTCAATATCAAGTCCACTTTGTGTGTGTCTTTTTTAAGATAAACAGTAACAGTGAAGTTTAAATCTACTTGAAAACAAAGAATATTGACGTTTAAATTGTAAATATATATAATATGATTGACAAATTGAAAATATAAATGAGTGAAAAATAGTATAAGTCATGTTGGTACCACTACTTTCTCCTCATAATTCAATCAGAAAAATTAAATACATGGGGGCGCCCTTAGCTCAGTTGGTAGGGTAAAAATAAATACCTACATATGCCATTTAAGTATAGTGTAAACTGTTGTAAAGTCTCAAAACTGTCCAAAATCCCACATATTCCACTATTTATAGCTAGATATTTTCTAAAAAGTCAAAAAATGTCTCACTCCAACATCCAATGCACTATTGAGGGCTATTGTCCTATGCTGTCATGTGTTATTTGTTAAAAAGCAAGCACATTTGGCTTACTTTACCCATTGGGCGTATGGGCGTATGTCTAAATATGGACATATGGTCACATGTCCAATTGTTAGGTGAACCGGGCATATGATCAAATATGGTGCCACTATTTTTCATGCCAAAATTTCACAAATTTCTACAAACACTAAACGAACAACCCCTATCTCAACATCTGACACAGCTATTCAACCATATAATGTGTGAGTTTCAACAACTTACCTTTGTTAGTTTTCATGTTGGCGCCGTGAGTATGGAAGCTTGTACAGGCCGATCATGGTACTGCAAGGACTTTCGTGGCAAGCTGAAGTTTGAGATGCTCTAAAATACAGCCGATTGGTCAGATGTTGTCACTTGACTAACTGTGACATAGCCTGGTCTCTCCTGATTGGCTGGGATAAATATATGGGCTTTGCTCCTTAATGGATAGGTTTGGTGAGGCTTTTACGGTAGTCAACTTAAGTTACCATATATGGTTACTCGCCCTATATTAAACAATGCCTAGCAGATCTAATGGTTTTACCTGCAAAGCTCACAATGACAAAGTCACCATCATCATCTTTCTGGCCATCTGAACTCTCATCAGTGGTGTCGTTAAGTGGAATGGAGATGTCACTCTCTTCTGAGCTACTCAAGACAATCACTTTATTTTGGTGACCAGCGTATACAGCCATGCCACTGGCACAACTCTCAGAAATGTACTTTTCACTAGCTGCTCCGCCCTTGTAGAACCAACTGCCACCTGGCATATGCGAATCCCCCTCCATGTCTGCCTTTAAATCAAGGCTCAAACCCCATCTGTACACCCTGGTTTTTCCTCCCCATTAACTATATTACCTCTGCACTACTATCTTTGTTCATATGTGGATGTATGGGCTTTATGTCTTTTATTTTGGCTATTGTTATTATACCTTCATTTCTTACCTACTGAATGCACTATGTTCAGCACTTGTGCTTTTATAAATACATTTTACTTACTTACTTACTTACTTACTTACTTACTTACTTACTTACTTACTTACTTACTTACTTACTTACTTACTTACTTACTTACTTACTTACTTACTTATAACTCACCTCAGGCCCTCTGGCACAAATCACCCCAACCCCAGAATTTTGGATAATAAGCATGATGTGGCAGTTTAGGGCTGACATCATGCTAACTATATAGACATAAAGTGTAGCATACTAAAGCACTAAAACATGTGTCAAATGTTTTCAAATGTGTCTATAATTGTTCAGACACAATAATCAAAAAGCCTTGATCATGGAAATTTTACTCTGAAAGGCAAAAAAACAGTTTTTTGAGCTTAAATGTGCTTTTATCTTATTCCATGTTTCTCCCTTCTTTACAGGATGAGTCAAATGGATGGCTCTTTTTAAATATGTGGTCACATTTCCAATTTCTTCATGGTTTTCTATAAACAAGGGGTGGCACAACTTCCCCACCGGCACAACTCAGGCCACTCTCCCCTATATATATTTTTTAAACATTCTTGGTAAAATGTATGAAGCTTAAGAAAAATCTAATTTTAACAAAGATGTTCATATACTAATCAACATCTTATCTCGTCTAGAACATAGCAAAAGTAATATATATGCAGAACATGGGCATGGATATGATGTCCAGTAAAATGTAATGTTGCTGCATGTATTGAATATAAATTCAAATGTACACAGTTTGTTACTTATTTGGACGTTAAATGAGTTTCATGTTTAGATTAACGGTACATTATTTAGATGGTCGACATCCTGTTAAGTATAAAGCGTAGCACAAGGAGACTTTATTGTATGACTGGAGATGCTACATGTACAAACCACTTTTTGTAAATCCAGGTGAAACGTATCTCTTGAGTTTAGGGGCATCCCTAGCATTAAAAAATGCAGTTGAGGGGAACACTATTATTATTAATAACAATAATGATTATATTTCCTTTATATAGGCCTACAACTGGGCTGTTGCAACATACTTGCTGTGCGGGCCCTAAAAATGAACCAACACAAACTATTTTGGTGTTTGAATCCTAATGAGATTCATGTCAAGGAATGAATCAAGCACTGAATACAAAAGCTCTTTAAGAAACCGATTTCAGGATAGGAATCGGCAATGTCCAGACATGTAATGGATTATAACTTACGTTTCTGTGACTTGATACTAACATTATTATTGCTCTTCCTTATCGGTTGACTGATATTTTCTCATTTCTGCAGGTATGCCATTGTGGGATCTTAAAACTCTACACGAGAAGACGACTAAACAACGCAAGAGTAGTTTTAAAATCACAACATCTGATTCCCTTCAATCCAAGTCCTCCCTGCTGGATGTTAGTGCTTCTCTGAAGGCCAGTTTCCTGGGTGGACTGATAGAAGTTTCGGGATCTGCCAAGTATCTGAATGATAACAAGAAATCCCACCATCAAGGCAGGGTGACGTTACAGTACAAAGCTACCACCAACTTCAAACAGTTTTCAGGGATCGACCTTGCAACCCTGGAAACGCAACAGAAGGATCTCATAAGCCAAGGCTGTGCAACACATGTAGTCACAGGCATCAACTATGGGGCAAATGCTTTCCTTGTGTTTGACAGTGAGAAGTTGGACAGTGATAATAGCAGTGTCCAAAACTTCCAGGGCATCATGGAAGCCGTGATAAAGAAGATCCCTTCATTTAATGTTGAAGGTAAGGTTGACATCAAGCTGACTGATGCAGAAAAAGCCCTGACCGATAAATTCTCCTGCAAATTCTTTGGAGACTTCATTCTTGACAGCAACCCTACAACTTTTGCAGACGCAGTGAAGACCTATGCAGAACTTCCAAAGTTGCTGGGTGAAGATGGAGAGAACAGTGTTCCAATGGTCGTTTGGCTGATGCCACTGACACATTTTGACCCAGAAGCTGATGAGTTGAAAAGAGAGATCAGCACAGGGTTACTAAGGAAAGTTGAAGATGTTTTAGAGGATTTGAGGGAAATTGAAATGAGGTGCAACGATTCTTTGGACGAAGAAGTAGTTGAGCATTTTCCACAGATTAGAGAAGACCTGAACAATTTCCAAGAAATGTGTGGTTACTACAAATCTAACCTCCAGAAGACCTTGGCAAAGGCACTGCCCTCCATCCGTGCAGGTGAAGAAGATGAGAGCTCAGTAGAAAAGCTCCTTGAAGACAGAGACAAGTCACCATTCAGTCATGACAAACTAAATGAGTGGATGGACCATTCGGAAAGAGAAATCAATGTCATCAGGGCCTGTGTAGATACCATGGAGGGAATGAAGTTTGTCCAAAATCAGTCAGAGTTGGACAGAGAGGTTCTTGCTCCAGGTGTAGAAGATGCTCTGTGCTTGGTTTTTACCTCTCTGGCGGACGTTGACCCCTATCTTGATGCAATGACAAAATACTTGGATTCATCTGAAGATTCAGTTCAAGTAGAAAGTCCAGATGAAGACCTGTGGTACTACTCAGCTGAAGTGATAAAGAAAATAAGAGAAAAAGCTTACGGATTCCGAGACCTTGCCAAAGCTCTGAAGAACAACAGATGGTTCTGTCTCCTCGTAGCATCCCTTCCAAACGAGAAATTTAAAGGAGCAACCATCTACCAATACAAGGACGGCATTCTTGTCAATGAGGATTTTTCACAGCCCAACCTCCCTGATGTGAAGACTATCAAAAACAGAAGAGATTTGATCTGGTGTAAGTAACTGTCTAGTCTTTTTTCTAGTCTAAATGACTGTCCCCGCTAAGCAGCAAGTTCTGCAAGGACCCTAATGTTCTTACTAGTATTATTATTCTTCCAAAGAAATCCATTTTCCCATGACAACTCACCAAACTTTGCATACAAGCCATGTCCTGTGCCAAACTTAATCAGTCCGATGTGTATGCCTGTATTCCTGATGGTAGCACTAGAGCCATTATCAAAAAAATAAACTTTAGAAATTCATGAGAAATCAACCAACCGTACATGCTTTTTGCAACTTACTTCAAACTGTTGTAAGTTGGAAAGTAGAGTAAATTACAGTGACAGAGGTCCTTAGTTCGAGCCCCTGGTGTTGCAAGTTGATCATACTGTATCTAACCAGGCAATGTGCTGTGGATACATGCTCTACATGTTTTAGATGTTTAGATGTTAGAGGTGTCTCTGCATCAACACACCTGATTCAAACTTACAATCAGTTCAGTTCCAGTAAAGTAAAGTAATGTTATCAAGTCAACCCAGACTGCTTAGAGGAGCTGTAGCTCAACAAGGTTGATACAGGTTTTCAGATTGAGAGGTGTGGAATTCAAATCCCCTACACACCACTCACCAACTTTCACTTAAACAGTAGGCCTGCCTGTGCCTCGGACATACTCAAACTGATGTCACAAATGTCTCTCTTTGGCAATTCTGCTGACAGAACTCTTGTTTATCTGTAATTTTTATCCTCTCCCTCTTCCTCCTCAACTCTGCTTCTGTTCTCTCCATCAGATGCCTGTAATCTCACCCTGGACCCAGACACTGCACACACCTGCCTCACTCTGTCTGAGGGAAACAAAAAGGTGACATACGAACAACCGCAGACCGACCTCCCTGATAACCCAAAGAGGTTTGACACACATCCTCAGGTGTTGTGCAACGAGAGCTTAAAGGTACGCCATTACTGGGAGGTTGAGATGAGCAGTGGTTACGAACAAAATGTTTACGTCGCTGTTGCACACAAGGGAGCTGAGACGAAAGGGCCCAAGACAGGATTTGGTGATTTTTCCCAATCCTGGTGTTTCGGCAAGAGTGTATTTGCAGCAAAAAATGCACTGTATGCATATCATAATGGTAAGTTGTGGAAAGGTCCTATATCTTCTTGTGGCTTTAACAGAGTTGGCGTGTATCTGGACTGGCCTGCTGGCACTCTGTCCTTCTACACTGTCTGTGCCAACACACTGAGTCACCTCTACACCTTTAGCGACCCATTCAGTGAGCCTGTTACCCCGGGCTTTCTTTTGGGAAGAGAGGGCAATTTTGCGTACCTGAATCTGGCTGAGTAAGAGCAATGACGGTGTTGTCATATTCTTGGTCTAGCGTTAGGGATATGTGTTCACACTTAATGTTTAGAGAGCATCTTATTGGCCAGTTTCGCAGACATGGATTAAGCCTAGTCCTGGACTAAATCGTACTTCCAATGGACAATCGCCATTCAAAATTCCATTTAGTCCAGAACTAGGCTCAATCCATGTCTACGAAACATGCCCTATATCTTTTAACTTTAACACACCCCTTTTACGAATTCAAGAAATGCATAAAAACCCAGAGGGACCAGAATGTTTGGTGTGGAGGGTGTGATAAAGTGACTGTAAATGTTATTTCCAGTTGTAGATTTTAGCCACCAACTTGTTTTTAAAGTGACGTGTCCTTTACAGCTTCATGTTAAGTTAAAATGTTCATTACTTGTTGTATCACAGATATTTATTTGATTGTAACTTTCTTCTCCAATGCCTGATTCTTAAATGTAAAATAGCTTGTATTGTCACACATTGCTTTTTCAACACCAGTATGTTGAATTAGTAAACCATTCCCCCTGCATAAGAGTTGTTTTGCATAACATTGTCTTAAGCAACTTTGAGGGACACACACTAGACGAAAGATCAGTTGATGGGGGAAGGCTAGTGTGGACATTTCAGATGGGCTTTATCAGACCCGCTCCAATGACATGCTCATTTTATATGTTCAACAAGCCCGGTCCAAGCTTGGAAAAAGCTTCAGTGCCTGTAACCGTTTTAATGAGGCTATATAGTACTTTCACCCATTTCATTTGAATTGCAGCCACTCTACTTCTCTGTCTAAATGTTTCAATAGTTTTAGCTCTTTATCAGCTTGTTGTGTATTTGCATTGTATATTGTGTTTTTATTGTTGTTTTTGCTTTGCATGTGTTGGACTCAACGTCATTGTAAATGAGGGTCACCCCTTACTACACCAGCTGTTCCTGGGTGAGCGTATACCCATGACAAAAGCATTAGGAAAAACTATATAAAAAGCATTATTTGCACTGATGGTCTCATTTGCGGTGACATGTAATTTATGATCACCAGAGGAAAAAATTAGACTGTTTCAGAAATATTTAAAATGTCCTCGTAGAAACATATATAAAACTGGGAACAATAGCTGTGTTCCCGATAAGTTGAACAGGGATTTTTGGGTCAGTAGTTTACCCTATCATTGGATTCAATGTATGACTTATAAATGACTCAGTGATAATGTACAGTTCTGAGGAGAGGATTGTTAACACCATTTTGTAAAGCACAATGCTGATGTGTATAGAGCTAAATTAATCTCAGATTCCTGTAACACGACCTATTATGTTCATTCTGTTCTTGTCCAGAATATTCAATAAAGTGGAGTGACCAGAGTTTAAGACTGTGTGGTACTTTATTTCCTGTATATTCAAAAGTGTACTGAAGGCTATGTGTGTGTGTTAATCCCATATTTTGTATATATACAGCTGTGGAAAAAATTAAGAGACCAGTCTGGATTTTTTTTTAAATCTTTATCTCTACATTACCTAATGGAAATGCTCTTTAATGACAATATTTTCGGGGGGAATTTGGTAGAAATGTTGTCAGTAGTTTATATTATAAAATCAAAATGTTCATTCTACTCAAAAATATGCCTCTAAAGAGTACAACAAGAGACACCGAAAATTTGGACTGGTCTCTTAATTTTTTCCAGAGCTGTATTTATATGTCTCTTAGAGTAAGTGGCTGATTTCCTGTCTATATTCTGACCAGGGGCCTATCCGAAAACTTTTTTTTGCATAGGAAATTTCCTTTCCTATCGAGATGACCCGGAAGTGCTCGGCAGATAGGTGATCCGAATAACCAAAATGCTTAGGAAAGGCATAGGAAAGGAGCCTCGATTCATCCTTTAACCCTCCTTTAGCATAGGTTACTCCTGGCTAACCTATGCTAAAGGAAAGGAGATAGTGGTATCCCATAATCCTTTACGGCGGCAAGATTTAAAGCAACAGGCCACCGCCGGAGTTTACCGACTCTACACGAATACGAACGAGAGGTAAAACAGAAGAGAGGAGAGGAGAAGAGAGGAAGATTTAACTCGGCTAAAACAAAATACTCCCCCCCCCCCCCCCCCCCCCACACAGGCTAAAGATAATAAAGAACTCATAAAAGACCAACATCATAATAGTTATTTTCGTAGCACATAATTTACACCATAAGAAAATAAAATACCAACTTCACATTTAATGAAGTTACTGGGGGCAGTTCATTTCAACATCAACACAAGTGTAGCCTCTTTTTATTCCACATGTGAATTGGGATATATGGGAGTGATTCTCACTCTGTTGGCGACAACCTGATTAAAATCAATATGAAAAGAACGCATGGATCAAACGAGCGCTTGTTGTAGTCCATTTTCGGAGAAGGAAGTTTCACGCTAGTGACTCACGTCAGCAATACTCGCCGTCGCGCAATGACGTCGGTTAGGAAAGGTGGAGTCGAATTCATTTGAAACAACGCTGTCCTTTCCTATGTTCGATAGGAAGCACCTTTCATCTCTCCTTAACCCCGATGACGTTTAGGGGTTAAGGCATAGGAAAGGAGGCTTATAGGTAAGGAGATTGGACTTTTCGGATAGGCCCCTGGTTTGCGTTTCTCAATCTATCCCTCAACATCTCAGCTGCTTTTAAAGTTAAGTGAAAATTCTCAGGGAGGGTTTGACGCATCGACAGCTGAGTCCTGCATGCTGCCTTCGGTTGAAGGACAGAATAATCCATTATTTTCTCTTTCTTGTATTAAATTAATAAAGATGAGGTATTGACCTCACTAGCGTGTCCTTGCATTCACAAAATTATTTGACTTCCTTGTTAGAATCCAACTATTCAGAGTTGTCTCGACCTCAAGAGAAGCTGAAAAGGTCTCAACGGCCCAAGGCTTTCTCTCTGCTTTTCAGGAAGAATCTGCTCTAAAGAAATGAGAACACACCAGATTGGATATCCAGTCAGGTAGAGGAGCAGACACTTTTAATGAACAAATTTATACAAAAAATATATTATAGTCGAAACTAAATTAATCTTTTTATTCATTGATTCAAACTGATGAAATGGCCACCCACCAAATCTGACAACAGTTCATTGGTTTCATATGTCCATCTCTATACCGTAAGTCCTTTGTCATTGCTTTTTTTGTGTGTGTGTGTGTGTGTGTTTGTGTGTTTGTGTGTGTGTGAGACGTGGATTGACTAGGTTAAATATGGACGTCATCATAGAAATCGATGGACATCCCACAAGCAAGCGTTTGTGTGTGTGTGTGTGTGTGTGTGTGTGTGTGTATAGGGAGACACCTAGAGTGGTAGCATGGCCTAGAGGAAAGGTGGCTGACCAGTAACCATGAGGTCTCTGGTTCCTCCTCCCAGTAACCATGAGGTCTCTGGTTCCTCCTCCCAGTAACCATGAGGTCTCTGGTTCCTCCTCCCAGTAACCATGAGTTATCTGGTTCCTCCTCCCAGTAACCATGAGGTCTCTGGTTCCTCCTCCCAGTAACCACAAGGTATCTGGTTCCTCCCAGTAACCATGAGGTCTCCGGTTCCCTCTCCCAGTAACCATGAAGTCTCTGTTTCCTCCTCCCAGTAACCATGAGGTATCTGGTTCCTCCTCCCAGTAACCATGAGGTCTCTGGATCCTCCTCCCAGTAACCACAAGGTATCTGGTTCCTCCCAGTAACCATGAGGTCTCTGGTTCCCTCTCCCAGTAACCATGAAGTCTCTGTTTCCTCCTCCCAGTAACCATGAGGTCTCTGGTTCCTCCTCCCAGTAACCATGAGGTCTCTGGTTCCTCCTCCCAGTAACCATGAGGTCGCTGGTTCGATACTACTGGTGGCTGCTATTACATCTACAGTGCCCACCATCTCTACTATTGTGTCCTTGAGCAAGACACGTGACCCCAAACTGCTTCAGGGGCGCTGTACTATGGCTGAAACTGACTTCTAATACTTAGAACAAACAGAAGAGAGCAGAATGTGGGCTAAGCCATGTTTGCTGTGTACTGAACTCCATCACATGCACACAAGATATGTAGAGGCTGCTAAAAACACAAATAATATTAACTGGAATATGGCTCCTACAAAATCGTATTCCCATCTTCGCAATACGTTTTAAAAAGCAGCAAAGTTTTCGTCTTCAAACATGATCTTGTTCACAGTCAACTCTCTAGGGAAAATAGTTTTTTCAAAGCAAACCAAACTGGGAAATGTGTTCTAACTGTCAGGTAACAGCACAATAAGACACTGGCCTCTGATTCTTGCCTTTCCAAAAATAGTAGGAGTTCAATACGCCATAAAACAAACTTGTTTATTTTAGATTTTCCTGAGACAAAGACATGAAAAAGCTTCTCAGATACGGAGACAAGAGTATTTATAGTTATTTCTAAGCCCTCAACACACACACACACACACACACACACACACTTAAACACACACACACACACACACACTTAAACACACACACACACACACACACACTCTCTCTCTCTCTCTCTCACACACACACACACATTATTATACTGTTGACATGGATTCTGCTCTGAAGTCTTATTGCATTGGGCGTGAGACAGCCGTCTTAGTGTTGATGGATGCGACAGGATTTGTCCCTAGCTCCCTGAGGCTCAGTCCTAATCTGCACATTATCGCCTTGTTTGGAGAGATGATAACTGACTCTCACACACACACACTTTCTGACACTCCCTCACACACACACACACACACACACTCACAAACACTATCTCTCACACACACACTTTCTGACACTGCCTCACACACACACACACACCCACACACACACACACACACACACACTCACAAACACTATCTCTCACACACACACTTTCTGACACTCCCTCACACACACACACACACTCACA
>NC_137224.1:65000-72500 GCF_949987685.1 Ammodytes marinus | reverse complement strand
AAGGGAGAGCTGCCATTTTGTTAAGAATGTTTACAGGTGCACTATGTAGTTTTAGAGGAAGGGGATTTGTTTATTGTGTGTGTGTGTGTGTGTGTGTGTGTGTGTGTGTGTGTGTGTGTGTGTGTGTGTGTACAAAGGTCATGTTAAGTTAAAGGTGCACTATTCAGTTTCAGAGGAGGGGGGTTTGTTTACATTCACAGAGCTTGCAGTTAGTTTACTAAACATATTTTCTCTACATGTAATTCTTAGTATTGAAAAATTCTATAATCATAAATCAAAATTATTTGGAGGAACCTGGAACCAAACGTTAAGACTAGAATATGTTTGTGTAAACCAAACTGTGGGCCCTGCTGCTGTAAACAACAACAGTGAAACAGTAACTTTTCAGGAAGCTTTCTAACTTCAAACAGTGTTCCAGGGATCTACATTTTCCTGTGAGGAAAGTTTGTTTATTCAGTTATGAGACTATGAGAAAATGTTTCACTTCTCGGACACACCCAATGTTAGACAGTTGGATATGTTTTCTAGTTAGGGATGGTTGTGTTTGTCATGTGGGTTGGATTACGTTTACCCATCTGTAATTTTTAATAATAGGTAAATGGACTCCACTTATAAAGCTCTTTTCCCTGGTTTTTTGTACACATTCACCCATTCACACACATTCATACACCGATAGCAGCAGCAGCTACCACGCAGGGTGCAAGCTAACTATCAGGAGACATTTAGGGTTCAGTGTCTCTTTGCCCAAGGACACTTGGACATGTGGCGGGGAGACGGGGGATCGAACCACCGACCCTGTAACCCAGTGGACGACCGCCCTACACACTTCACCACAATAAATACTTTGACCATCAGACCCCTAGCCCACTTTGGGGATGTATCACTTGATATTGTGTATTGTGGAAAGACTTGAGGCAGTGGTGGATGATGCCATCTTTAGTAACTATAGCTTCTTGTCCTTGAAGGCCACCGTAGCTTCTGTAAATTCTCCCAAAGGAAAGGGGTTAGCAAGGGAGCGTTGGCATCTACAATCTCACCACTAGATGATGCTAAATACTCCAATGTTACACACTGTACCTTTAAAAATAAATAAAAAAATATTGCTACACGCACAATCACAAATTAAAACATTTCCAAGTCTCCCAATGGATGTAGAGAAATATGAACCTCACATTTATTTCCTAACGCATAAATGACAGGTGCAACCAAATTAATTGTATAAGTACACGCACACACACACACACACACACACACACACACACACACACACACACACACACACACACACACACACACACACACACACACACACACACACCCCTCCCTCCCTCACAATTATTCCCTCAACGTGTATCTGACAGGTGCAACTAAATTCATTTTATAATTGAATCTGCCAAACTGACTGACTGGCTGACTGACTGACTGACAGACAGACAGACAGACAGACAGACAGACAGACAGACAGACTGGCAGACAGACAGACAGACAGACAGACAGACAGACAGACAGACAGACTGACTGACTGACTGACTGACTGACTGACTGACAGACAGACAGACAGACAGACAGACAGACAGACAGACAGACAGACAGACAGACAGACAGACAGACAGACAGACAGACAGACAGACAGACAGACAGACAGACTGACTGACTGACTGCATTTTCTTTCTTTCAAAAGAGTTGATTGACAGATTAAGCCCCTAAACTAGACAGCTCAGTTGAAGGATTTTTACTGCTTTTTACTGCCGTGTGTGTGTGTGTGTGTGTGTGTGTGTGTGTGTGTGTGTGTGTGTGTGTGTGTGTGTGTGTGTGTGTGTGTGTGTGTGTGTGTGTGTGTGTGTGTGTGTGTGTGTGTGTGTGTGTGAGAGTGTGTGAGAGTGTGTGAGAGAGTGAGAGATTACATTGTGTGTGTGTGTATGTGAGAGAGTGTGTGTGTGTGTGTGTGAGAGAGAGAGATTGTGTGTGTTTGTGTGTGTGTGAGAGAGATTGTGTGTGTGTGTGAGAGAGATTGTGTGTGTGTGTATGTGAGAGAGTGTGTGTGTGTGTATGTGTAAGTGACTGTGTGTGAGATTGTGTGTGTTTGTGCGTGTGAGAGAGATTGTGTGTGTGTGAGAGAGATTGTATGTGCGGGAGAGTGTGTGTGTGAGATTGTGTGTGTGTATGTGAGTGTGTGTGCGTGCGAGAGTGTGTTTGCGAGAGGTTGTGAGTGTGTGTGTGTGTGAGCGAGATAACTAG
Organism: Ammodytes marinus; assembly: GCF_949987685.1. Taxonomy (NCBI): domain Eukaryota; kingdom Metazoa; phylum Chordata; class Actinopteri; order Uranoscopiformes; family Ammodytidae; genus Ammodytes; species Ammodytes marinus. Next base: position 70,262 of record NC_137224.1, on the reverse strand, counting down.
TTGCAGTTCACTTCAGTATTGAGAAATTGGATTCTCAGTCTTTTTTTCTAATTGTTCGTGATGAATTGTCGGAGCTAAAAAAACCCGGAACAGTTCAATTAATCAGCTTGTCCATTATGTCTGGATTTCAATTTGTCTTTCACCAGAAATCCACTCCTACTCATTCATCAGTGTGTGTGTTTAGGATTCCCCCCATTGCAATTAAAGGTGCACTGTGTAGTTTCAGAGGAGGGGGGTTTGTTTACATTGTGTGTGTGTGTGTGTGTGTGTGTATTCCCCCCATTGCAGTTAAAGGTGCACTGTGTAGTTTCAGAGGAGGGGGGTTTGTTTACATTGTGTGTGTGTGTGTGTGTGCAAATGTCATGTTAAGTGTGTGACTTGAAAAGGCAAAACAGTTTATACAGAAATGAAGTAATGTCTAGAAGCATTACTTGACATTTCAGCAGACAAATTGCTCTGTATTTCCTTGCCGCTGCGTAGATATGCTCCTTGAGGTCTGAATATTGAAATTGCCACTGAGCTGAATACTTAATAAAGGCCACAGAAAATATAAACCCTACTGACAGTGTTCACCGTTGGACATATGAAGGTGTATTGAACTCTGATATCCTATGTAGTATAAATGTGCAAACATTTTAGAAATTGATTTATCCTAGCCTGAGAAAAGGCAGAAAGAGTGTTTCATGGTCTCACTGGTCTAACCCTACATTTTCCCATGCGTGACATCACACATGGGAAAATGTAGGGTTAGGATTTACAGGACAGCTGGGCCAAGGGAAGACTGAGGGAAGAAAAACCTCATTCAATATATTATAATAGTGATTTTATAATGATAGAACGCCGGTTCCGTATGGGTGAAGTATTCCTTTAAAGGTGCTACGAAGGTGGAACTTTTTAAATATTTCTGAAACAGTCTCATGTTTCCTCTGATGATCATAGATTACCTGTAACAGCAAACGAGACCATCAGTGTAAAGAATGCTATTTTTATATAGTTTTTCTTAATGCCTTTGTCATGGAGTATATACGCTCACCCAGGAACAACAGCTGGCGTAGTAAAAACACTACCGCTTTTGTCCAAAGGGGGGTGCTAGAATTAACACAAACTGAAAGTTCCTCAGAGCACCTTTAAACACTAATAGTGACTTTTGAAGCATATTTTTTCAAACTTTTTACACTTTTAGTGTGTGTGTCCTCACAAACTGGAAAGCCAGAAGCTTCCACTGTGCAGCCCACACCCCTATTTCTTATTGGTCCACGGCCCTGACAGACAGAGGGCGAGGCGTATCTGGCTTCGCTTCCGGACAGGGGGCGGGGGGAGCTCAAAGATTGTATATTTACGAGGGGAGCTGCAGCTCTTTTTAAAAAAATAGGCCATTGTGAGATTAGTTGAACATCAGCATAGTACAATAAATGATCTGAAAGTTTTTTTCAGCAAACAATTAAAGAAAAACGTATTAGGGACCACTAAGACCATATAATATGGTGTATAATAGAACCGAAAAGTGTATAATATGGGAGCTTTAATATTTTTTTTATTTCATTTATTTTTTTAATGGCGAAATAGGGACGGAATATTTTTAGAAAACAATCTCAACACAAGGTCAATTTAAAAGCTGCTCTGTGGATTTATATATATATTTTTTTTCTAAGTTTTTTTTTTGGCATTTTCAAGCTTTATTAGACAGTACATAGTTGAAATAGAGAGAGAGAGAGAGAGAGAGAGAGAGAGAGAGAGAGAGAGAGAGAGAGAGAGAGAGAGAGAGAGAGAGAGGATGACCTGCAGTAAAGGTCCACGGGTCGGATTTGAACCCGCGACCACTGCAACGAAGGCTGGAGCCGATATGGTACACGCTCTATCCACTACACCACCGGAGCGCCCCAGATTTATATTTTCAAATCAAATTATCTCCGTCAGTCGCAGAAGTTCATTCATGACCTTTTAGAAATAGGATTATTCTTTTGTTTTTATTACGAAAACAATCCAACGGCGACCGCAATGTCTATTTAATAGCTCTTCAGTGTGTGTGTTTGTGTGTGTGTGTGTGTGTGTGTGTGTGTGTGTGTGTGTGTGTGTGTGTGTGTTTGTGTGTGTGTGTGTGTGTGTGTGTGTGTGTGTGTGTGTGTGTGTGTGTGTGTGTGTGTGTGTGTGTGTGTGTGTGTGTGTGTGTGTGTGTGTGTGTGTGTGTGTGTGTGTGTGTGTGAGCTCGTCTGCTCTTTCATAAGAACACACACACTTCAACAAACGTTTCATTGACATTTTAAATCAACTATAAGGTCTTATAACTGATTTGTATTTGTTTTTATTAGAAGCAACAATCGAACCACGATGTCTATTTAAAGCTCGTCTGCTGCTTCTGACAAAATTATTTGAAATAAACACATTATGGACGGATTTTATTTTTTAAATTTCATTTTCCATAAGGTCTTATAACTGTATTTCTTGTGTTCATGTTTAGTAAACTAACTGCAGGCTCTGTGAACGTAAACAAATCCCCCTCCTCTGAAACTGCACAGTGACTCTTTAGTATATCTTATTGTTTTAGAAGTTAACCTTGTAACTAAACACATAGGCTGTGTTCGGAAAGCCCTACTAACGTCCTACTCATACTAAAGCCCTACTACCGTCATACTCATACTTAAAGCCCTACTAACATCCTACTCATACTAAAGCCCTACTACCGTCCTACTCATACTAAAGCCCTACTAACGTCCTACTCAGACTAAGCCATACTAACATCCTACTCATACTTAAAGCCCTACTAGCATCCTACTCATACTAAAAGCCCTAACGTCCTACTCATACTAAAGCCCTACTAACGTCCTACTCATACTTAAAGCCCTACTAACGTCCTACTCATACTTAAAGCCCTACTAACGTCCTACTCATACTTAAAGCCCTACTAACATCCTACTCATACTAAAGCCCTACTAACATCCTACTCATACTAAAGCCCTACTAACATCCTACTCATACTAAAAGCCCTACTAACATCCTACTCATACTAAAAGGCCCTACTAACATCCTACTCATACTAAAGCCCTACTAACATCCTACTCATACTAAAAGCCCTACTAACATCCTACTCTTACTTAAAGCCCTACTAACATCCTACTCATACTAAAAGCCCTAACGTCCTACTCATACTAAAGCCATACTAACATCCTACTCATACTAAAGCCCTACTAACATCCTACTCATACTTAAAGCCCTACTAACATCCTACTCATACTAAAAGCCCTAACGTCCTACTCATACTAAAGCCCTACTAACATCCTACTCATACTTAAAGCCCAGCTAACGTCTTACTCATACTAAAGCCCTACTACCGTCCTACTCATACTAAAGCTCTACTAACATCCTACTCATACTAAAAGCCCCACTAAGATCCTACTCATACTTCAAGCCCTACTAACATCCTACTCATACTAAAAGCCCTACTAACATCCTACTCATACTAAAGCCCTACTACCGTCCTACTCATACTAAAGCCCTACTAACGTCCTACTCAAACTAAGCCATACTAACATCATACTCATACTTAAAGCCCCACTAAGATCCTACTCATACTTAAAGCCCTACTAACATCCTACTCATACTAAAAGCCCTACTAACATCCTACTCATACTAAAGCCCTACTACCGTCCTACTCATACTTACTACTACTCTAAATGCTCATGCAAACTAAAACAAACCGTCTTTCCATGACAGTTGGGTTTTGGTTCGCACATGCATTTAGAGCCCGCGACCCAAAAGATATTATGGCAGATGAGGTATGGTTGAAAATCGGTGAATTTTCCCTTTAAGTGTGTAGGAGGGAGGACGTTAGTAGGGCTTTTAGTATGTAGTATACATGTTGAGTATGTATGAGGGAGGACGTTAGTAGGGCTTTTAGTATGTAGTATATACATGTTGAGTATGTAGGAGGGAGGACGTTAGGAGGGCTTTTAGTATGTAGTATATACATGTTGAGTATGTAGGAGGGAGGACGTTAGTAGGGCTTTTAGTATGTAGTATATACATGTTGAGTATGTAGGAGGGAGGACGTTAGTAGGGCTTTTTCAATCACATAAATAGGCTGTGATTTGTAAAATATAAACATAAATACACACTCCACAATGTGAAAGCACTTAAACCTCAACGCATTGTACAAGTGGCTGCTGATTATTATGGTTAACACGACATTCTGAAGGTTATTTCCAGCACTATTCATTGATGAATGACTTAATTAACAGCGTGACTCACACACACACAGAGGCTTTTCTACAACGTGAAATGTATTTAGTGTGTCTTTACTTGGTTTGTATAGTCGGCGGTCACCTTACAGAGCTGGTGTGGAAGGAATGTTCATCTCTTGGCTTTTGAGTCGAATTAAAAAAAAAAAAAATGTATTTGCTTTTTGTGGTTAAATTTATACCATCTGACATGACATGTATTTTTGCACGGGGTTGACAGATATTCCTAATTCCTTTTCATATACAGTATGAGCATATTCCCTGCGTTCCAATCCCCATACTTCCCCACTATTTAGTATGCCAGAAAAAGATTTAGGATGTCCCAATACATGCACGTCAATTGTAGTATGCGCAAAATACATACAGTAAATGCCACACTAACTCCAATAGCATTTTGGAGTATTCGTGCTTATTCTTGACATTCCTTGACATAATGAAAAACAAAAATCTTCCTTATCTGATTTTTTTTTTCTCTCCTGTCTGTGGCCCCTAAAACTCTTCTGTACTTTAGTATGTAGTGTAGTAAAAAGACTAAAACTCTTCTGTACTTTAGTATGTAGTGTAGTAAAAAGACTAAAACTCTTCTGTACTTTAGTATGTAGTGTAGTAAAAAGACTAAAACTCTTCTGTACTTTAGTATGTAGTGTAGTAAAAAGACTAAAACTCTTCTGTACTTTAGTATGTAGTGTAGTAAAAAGACTAAAACTCTTCTGTACTTTAGTATGTAGTGTAGTAAAAAGAAAAAGTATGTGATTTGGAACGTCAGTTTACCCCCCAAATAACATAGTAAAGGCCTTTGCACACCGGGCGCGTTTTATTCGTGCGATTAATCCGTTAATTAACGAACGTATACAGAGTCAATACAAGCTTCCACACCAGCGCCGTCATGTAATTTCGCATCGCAAATTTGCGTTTTTTATTTTTTCGAACTGAGTTTGATTTTTCTGGGACGTCGCTTCTAAAGTGAGACGCGACAAAATTCACATTTCAAAACATTCGCTTTTACGTTGCGTTTATTCGCGTCGCG
>NC_137224.1:32500-60000 GCF_949987685.1 Ammodytes marinus | reverse complement strand
ACCCTCGCTCAGAGCTAACCGGTATCACGAAGGCAGTTATCAACCTCTTACGTTGAACGAGAGTTTCAGCTTCAGGCTCTGTGCGCGTCCCCATGAGAGGGGGCGTTTGGCCGTCATTTGACTCTGCTTCCGCACAGACTGGACTGATCTTGTGCCGCTAACTTTACACAAACGGACTGATTGTGAGCAGCTGAGTAAAACAAAAGTGTGTCGCCAACTTCATTCAAGAGGAAGAGTTTGTCAGTCTGAATTATTACAGCAGAAAACAGAGAGCCGAAAAAAACTATTACTGCAAATAGGCTAAGGAGAGTGGAATGCTGCCAGCATGGAAATTATTTATTTATCTTGCCGATCGTTCTCGCAGTGCGTAACGTGACATTATAAAACAATGAAACGTTGAACTCGGATTTAAACACTATACCATTTAGCCTAATATATATATAGGCTACTTTGCTATATTTATAGCACTACGCCTATAGTCCCACACTTAAGAATGTAATTTAAGTCTGACACTGTCTCAAAATGAATAGCCTATGGAAAATCATTTAGTTTTGGGCCACATCATAATGAATACAATTTTGATTTAGACTATTAGCCTTTTATTTGAATCTTACAAATACCAATAGGCCTACATTAAAAAACCTGTAGTCTGGACAAATATGAATCTAGGCTACTGTGAGAAGCTTAACCTGCGAGTCTTCAACGATGTCCGAACTGTGACAGCTGTCACCTGTAATCGCTACTTATGAAAAGAAAGCCCACAGTGAAATAATGTTGCAAACTGTGATTTTATAGAACGCTTTATTAAGAGCCAGTGTGTGTATATCGCCAGGTAAAATCATTTGAGAGGAGAGCATAGAGTGGCGCTGCATACAGTATAGGTGTGGGCTATTTTACATGTTCAATAACTGTATGCATGTGGCAAAAAGCCCCAGCGCGATGTTACAGTTCACTCTGTAAGCCTAATGTCACGGCTTCGTTTCGTTCATTAACTTAGCCTACTGATCAATAAATTTAGATGTAACAGCTTCCTCAGTGAGAATGTAGCGCTCAGACAATATTGTCAGGTCCGCGGGATTTCTAAATGTGTAGTTTCCTTGAAGGGCAGCGCTCTATAAGAGCCGAATTTAAGCTCAAACTCTGAAACAAAAACTGGTCTGAGCAGGTTAGCCGTGCAGCCTCTGTTACCACGGTGATCTAGCCAGGTAGAAAGAGAGCCACCTTTCGTGATACTGAAAACAGACCTCGCTCAGCCCTTAATCTCGCTTCGTAGTATACCCCTCAGGACAGAGCACCAGCTGGGCCTCCACACATCAACAGTCCATTAGCCCGACCTCTGCCCGTGCTGGAACCACCAGGGCCACCGGTTAGAGTATACATTAGAATTTCAACTAATATAGTGGGAAAATTTTGATTTTGCAAGATGACATTTTTCTGAGCCATTCATTGAGGAAATAATGTAATTTGCTGTGAGAAAGGAACATGATTTGGAATTAGAGGTTACAAAAACAACCTTTGCTTACTTTGTTAAATTTTGTAGTACAGTGTAAACAGCTACTATTAGTAGTTCACACGCAACTAAACTATCCAGTATAAAACACCATAGGCTGAGTTATAGACTTAGTTATACAAACCAGCTATCCAAATGTTTAATGAAAAGTCTGTCACACATTTGTTTTTGCCTGCATGAAAATATTTAATATAAAAATGGTCAGTTTAACAAGCTTTTTAAAACTTTTTTTTTGTTCATGTATAAAATAAATTAAATTAAATAAAGTGCAAAGTTGGGATACAACTGCCGTTACAAAAAAAAAAAAAATATTGCATACAATTGCTACAATTCACACAGGCTCACCGGCTTACAGCAGTTCAATTTCTTGTTAACACATAACTAATCACAGTCAATCACATGGCAGCAACTCAATGCATTTAGGCATGTAGACCCGGACAGGACAACTCTTTTAAGTCTATACCCAGGGGCAGGGCTGTACAGTGCGACAGTTTTGATCGCATTTGCTACTGAAATTGATCACGTGCGATGATGAATACAAGTCCACTAGCACTAGTGCGACAGCTTGCTAATGAGCAGATGATGTCTGTCTGAGACACAGAGGAGTGCTGCACAACACTGCTTACAGGGCTCTACATTAACACTCTCCAAATTCGGGTAAATGTAGACTTAGGCAAGTAAGTTATTGAGTCCACCCTCCACTTTGGCTGGTGAAAGATGTGTGCTCGGGACCTGTGCTTTTGCGGCGATTAATACACTTCACCAACGGTAATTACCGGAAGGAGACGGCACACAGTTAAGTTAGCGCGTGTGCAAACAGAACATTTCCTGTGCGCCTTCACATTAAAAGCCTGTTACTAGCCAAACGTGAGTTGACTTTTATTTTGAAGCCGGTAAGAACAAGAAGTTAGCGCTTCACAGCCCTGCAGTGCGCTAGCTTGACAATCAACTGCTTCAGCTGCAGAGAGCAGTAAACAGTAGTCTTTTTAAACAACGTTTGAAATAACTGATAAGCTACTGAAGAACTACTCCCAACACATTCACAAAAACCTATTTAACTTATTCCAAATTTTACCAATATGTATAGGCCTATTTATTTATTTAATAGGCTATGTTTAATGTTTTAAAGTTTGGTTTTAATTAACAGAAGGACATTTAACAAAAAAAAATATTATTATGAATATAATAATGATATGTATATATACAGAAAATATATAGATATTAATTTTATGGAGAGAAATAATTCTGAATCAGCAAAAAATTACAATTGGCAGGTTAGATTTTTTCGTCTAAATCGCAATCAGTGCACCCCTATTAATTTTTCTACAATTATTACTGCACGCACTAGGATATGATATTAATTGAGAATTTCAAATGAGACCAAGATGACAGGCTAAAAGGTAATTAGAGCGAAATGCAAGGGTTAAGGTTATGCAAGTTTTCGATCATACTTTGTGTGCTACTGAATTTATTTTTGTACTACTGATTTTTTTGCTTGCTAGCACCAGTGCTACCACCTAAAACAATAAGCGTACAGCCCTGCCCAGGGGGCAAAGTGATTTTATGGACATGGAGCGTTGTAAAAGGTTGTTCACCAAAAATGACATCTAGGACCTTCCACGATCACAACCTGGTTGGACAACCTTGTCAACAAGCTGCTGGAAAGCTACAGCGGGCCGACATAGCAAATCAGAACCACTGTTTAAGAGAATGGGGGTGAATGGCGATGGGCTAATGGGGATTTTTTTTAACATATAGAACATTATGAAACTTTGCCAGTTGATTACTGACATTAAAAAAAAAACTTTTTGTATTACAGTATTTTCCAAAATGTTTAAATAAATATGAAAAATCATCAATATCTTACTAATGATGCGTAAATTTGCATATCTGCAAAGCCCCAAAATCTAGATGTTGGAAGAAAACAAAGTCAATTTGTTTTTAAATTTTGAAAACAAAAAAGTCTCCAATTGCCTGAAGCCTTTCCTAATCACAGTTCAAATTTGATCAATAACCCATAGAAAAAACATTTTTTACACAGTTACATTTCATGTGTCATGGACCAAAAGTGTCCTTTTGGAAACAAAATAAATTTTCTATGGGTTATTGATCAAATTTGAACTGTGATTAGAAAAAGCTTCAGGCAGTTGGACACTTGTTTTGTTTTCAAAATTTAAAAACAAAATGACTTTGTTTTCTTCCAACATCTAGATTTTGGGGCTTTGCAGATATGCAAATTTACGCATCATTAGTAAGATATTGATGATTTTTCATATTTATTCAAACTTTTTGTCGGCCCCCTGTAGCTTTCCAGCAGCTTGTTGACCAGGTTGTCCACCCAGGTTGGGATCCTGGAAGGTCCTGGATATAATTTCTGGTGAACAACCTTTTACAACGCTCCATGTCTATTTTTCAAAAAAAGGGGTTTTGCTCCCTAGGTACTAAACCTTTTAAACAACAGAATAAGGAAGAAATGAGTGACTTTGAACATGGCATGTTGGAAAGGCAACAGTAACTCAAATAACCACTCGTTACAACTAGGGTATGCAGAATACCATCTCTGAACGCAAAACATCCAACTTTGAAGCAGATGGGCTACAGCAGCAGAAGACCCCACCGGGTGCCACTCCTGTCAGCTAAAAACAGGAAAATGAGGCTACAATTCACACAGGCTTTCCAAATTGGACAGTAGAAGATTGGAAAAATCTTGCCTTAAAACAACTTGCAGTTAAAATGTACTTGTAGCCCGCCGCTTCCAAGTGTATATACGGTTTTTCACGTAGTACTTCACAGCTTCCCAGGTCCTACCTTTAAGTGCCTCTGGAAATGCATGGATACATTCAAGACACTGTGCTTTACCAGGAACCTTGCCAGTCTTAATGCAGGAAAATCAGCTTCTGTTCAACAGCTGGTACTTCTTCCTTGCTCCACATCTTCCTCTTCCTGCTTGATGCATCTATAACAAATAATTAAAAATGTTTAAACAAACATGGAGAGGAGGAGAGGGTGACACAACGATATAAGAGGCTTTTACTCGAAGATGAATATAGAGATGGTTACGACCCATTTGAAGACAGGTAAGAATATATGTATGAATGGTAAAATGTCAAAGCTTTGTGTGTCGTGCACGTTTGTCAATTCTATATTAACAGGACTTATTTCTCAGTTTGGACTTTGATCACAATTGAAAAGTGTGACAAAGTGCCTTTTACTTTATTATTATTATAACTATTGCTATTTAATGGCAAAATATGTTTATTCTGTGTTTCCTTGTGCAAGGGTTTCTTGTGTAAAAGTAAACTATTTACAAATAACAGAATGGATTTTTGCATCAACTTTTATCACATTTGAGTGTTTCCTTTTTTATTACAATTATAATAATAATAATAATAATAATAATAATAATAATAATAATAATAATAATAATAATAATAATAATAAGGGTCCCTTGTTACTGTGTAAAAGGAATTGAAAGAAACATTGTTGTTCAGCTTCTCCCCTCCCCACACACACCTGAAAGGTGTAACCAGTTTATAATAATAAAAATAATAATAATTCCTTTTTGTTCACAGACAGGACTCAGAGCTGCTTGTGTCCACTGTGGTGGAGATGGTCGCCAACCACAGGTACCTTAGTGTGCAACTCGACAGTGAGCTGGACTGGAAAAGCCACATGGAGGCGGTGTACAAGAAGGGACAAAGTCGACTCTTTTTCTTGAGGAGACTAAGGTCATTCAACATCTGCCAACCCCTACTGTGCACTGTCTACCACTCAGTGGTAGACAGTGCACACTCACTCACTGTGGCATGTTGGGGAGAAGGTGCTCGCACAGCGGACAAAAACAGGCTGGACAAGCTGATCAAGAAGGCCAGCTCAGTGGTCGGGGCTGAGCAGCTCAAGGTCCAGCAGGTGGCAGAGGCCAGAATCCTCAACAAACTGCATACAATAATGACCAACCCCACTCACCCACTCCACGCCCTGAAGGTGATCAAGAACAGCACCTTCTTTCACTGACTAATTGCACCAATGTGCAAAACGGAGCGCTACAGGAAGTCCTGTATACCAGCTGCCATACGGTTTTATAATGCACAACAATAACTTTGCACTTTCTTTGTAGTATTTATTATTTTATTTATTGTTTTTAATCTTTTTTTTTTGGTATTTTAGCTATATGAGGGAATGTGTTTGTTATGTCTGTCCATACACTGCTGTGACACTGTCATTTCCTTTAAAGGATTATTAAAGAATCTATTTATCTATCTCTATCATGAATCATTATATGTGTCTAATTTTCTCATGTTTTGAGACAGTAGAGTTGGAGACAAATTCTTCCAAAAAGCAGCTGGACCAAATGTCCTATCATTCATGTATTGTGCAATTCCCTAAATTTTTCGAGAGAATAATACTATTTAATAAAGGTTCTTCTTTCAAATACATTTCCAGGTTTTTCAATAATCGAAATATATTCTTTTGGGATTTAAGCCAATGTTTCTCGACACAGTGGTCTAGGACATAAGTAGACCTCAGAAAACAGGTAAGTGGTGAAATACCTTTGCTCAGCTGTGATGAGGTTCCAGACTCATCGTCCCCCTCTGTGCGTGTCCTCTGTGTGAGTTTCCTCTTCTTCACATGTCTTGACGCTCCTTGAAAACAAAGAGATATAATGGTAGAAAGGTTCACTTAAAGCACTATATCAAATACATTTTCATTCAAGTTTTTTCTCCTGGTATGATAAGGATATTGATTTGTGTATCTTGCATTGAATAAGAATGTGTCATTTTATATAAAAACATAATAAAATTACAGAAACTGTCCCTGGAGCAGACATTGAAGAAAGCCTAGTTAAATAGACAAATTAAAGCAGAGCTTAGAAAACAATGAATGACAGTAAAAGTACTCTGATATTGGAAGAAGATTATAATTAATAATTGTGTTTTAAAGCAGCTAAGAGTAACTTTTAAATATCTTTTAAGCAGCCTCATGTTTCCTCTGATAATCATAAATTACCTTTGACAGCAAACGAGACCATCAGTACAAAGAAATAAGTATTTATATCGTTTTTATTACTTTACGTTTGGTCTGGTCGCACACCCAGTCCGATTTTCGGTTTGCGCGTGCAGGCTATATGGTCACATTTTCGTTTTGGTTGCAGATTTCAGTGTATCGCAGCAACGCGATTTGAGAAGCCTTTCCCTCCAGGTGAGGGAAGGGGAGCGGGAGCCTTGTTTGAGACAGTTGTTTGTCGTCATAATGACTGCTAACGGGGCTGAACCATCAAAGAAAAAAAAGAAAATGCAATGAAGAAAAGCTAAAAGGGAGAGTGATATATATATATAGGCTACGGGCGGGACGAGGGCGTTGCCAAGCAATGTGTATACAATTTCACGGGAGCGAACTAGACTACAGTGTTTACTGAATGAGCGGTACTAAAACAAAGTTTACTTTGCTTCACCATCATCAGATGACGATTATTCATCTGAAATAGTCCTTATTTACAACAACATAAACACATTACCTCATCGTGATCCATACTAACTGCCGTCTCTCGTTCATTCGCTTTCTGTGAGGACACGTAATCTTTCAGCTCTGTGCGAGTGGTTAGTGAACCTGCATCAACTCATTGCAATCAGGTGTGTGTAGCACTGACTGGCATTAGTTGATGCAGTGTCACTAACCACTCCCACGGAGCCGTGCCGTGGGAGTGTCCGTGCCCTCACACTTTCAACACACGGACATGCAATATAATGTGTCCTAATCATTTGACACTTGCACGGCTGGCACGCGCTACAAAACAGCTTTACGACAGCGGGCGTCGTAAAAATACTACCGCTTTTGTCCAACGGGGCCGCCAACCGACAAAGTTACTCGTAGCCACTTTAACTGGATTGTTACACCCTCTGGAACAGGTAAGTGGTGAAATACCTTTGCTCGGCTGTGATGAGGTTCCAGACTCATCGTCCCCCTCTGTGCGTGTCCTCTGTGTGAGTTTCCTCTTCTTCACATGTCTTGACGCTCCTTGAAAACAAAGAGATATAATGGTAGAAAGGTTCACTTAAAGCACTATATCAAATACATTTTCATTCAAGTTTTTTCTCCTGGTATGATAAGGATATTGATTTGTGTATCTTGCATTGAATAAGAATGTGTCATTTTATACAAAAACATAATAAAATTACAGAAACTGTCCCTGGAGCAGACATTGAAGAAAGCCTAGTTAAATAGACAAATTAAAGCAGAGCTTAGAAAACAATGAATGACAGTAAAAGTACTCTGATATTGGAAGAAGATTATAATTAATAATTATGAATTGTGTATTAACTGGATTGTTACACCCTCTGGAACAGGTAAGTGGTGAAATACCTTTGCTCGGCTGTAATGAGGTTGAAGACTCATCGTCCTCCTCCTCCTCAGGGTTGTAACCTATGGATGAAAAATGACATAACAAAAACAAATATATAAAATAATACATGTAGAAATATGGAATTCAACTTTTTCAAGACTAAAACATATTTTAAGTTATGTAATTTTTGGTCCTTAATAGATACCCCACCCAAGGGCCCCAAAACTGACACAAATTAGACCCCCATTAGATAAAAGCTTTAGATGTTTAACATACATGAAGTTTATAAAACACATGACAATAGTTGTGTAATAGTGTGTTATGGAGTTAACAAGTGAAATCAAATTATTCCCTTTCATGCTGGGAACACCCAGGAAGCCCTGTGAGTGCCCAGACCCCACCTCCAGAACCACTGGTTCAGTGAATGTACCTGATGAGTTAGAGGATAGACTCAACATCTCCTCTTCTCCAGATAGAGAGCTGTCTTCAGGTACTTCCTCTAAATAAACACAGCAAAAAATGTCGTCAACAAGCACAACAAACTCATGACATTTAAACCATCACAAATTAAAATGATAAAAATAGTGTGTGCAAGGTGAGGTTATACCAATTGGTTCAATGTTGATCTCGTCCAATGTCATCCCTTTAAAATGTGATAGCTCTCCTCTCCCACAGGCCATCAGCAGCTTTGCAACTTTGGCAACTTTTAATGTCCCTTCAGGGAGCCGATAATATTGTCTATGGACCTTGATGTTGATGTGACCCATAAAACCAGTGAGGCAGTCCTCATTGTCTTTCAAGTTCAAAACTTGTGACATTGTTGCCATTTGTTTCCTTAATCTTGTCGATGTCAATGTTTGCGGGTCCTTCGCTCCGCATTCACATGCGATAGCGCGGATGGCATCAGATCCTTTGAGGTGACTTTCTGCCTCAGGTCTACCAAACAAATAAACATTCTCATCCGGCACATCACATCGTCGTCGGTAATTCACCAGCATCTGTATGGAGGACACCATGTCTGGGCTGAGTAAGACAGGGACCTTTTTGTCCCGCTTACCTTTGATTTCCACACACTCAAAGTATTTGCAGAGCTTCTTTTCCACGTCGGTCAAGGCAAGGTCAAGATCTGGATTACTGGCAAAGGTGTTTCTCAACATGAAGTCATTCAGGGACATCTTTGAAACTTCTCCCTCTCTCCTACGATTGAAGACGATGACTTCACAGAGCGTTAGTCTAGCAAGACTTAACCAGTTCCTCTTATTTGGTGCAGTTTCAAGATTGAGTCGATACTTGGGCCTTTCTGCATCGATATGGTTGTGCAGTCTCACAACATCTTCACAGTATTCTGAACGGGAAGAGGACTCAGAAGTAGTTTGAAAGGTTGTGTCAAGCCTGTTAAATGCAGACAATCTCCGTCTGCATTTTTTCAAGCGTAGAACCGAGTTCTTAGTTGAAGTGTAGTTTTTTCTTTCTTCCTCCGAAACGTCCGTTTCTGATGATGATGTGCGAGGCACATACTCATCCTCACTGCTTGTGATTGATTGATCTTCAGAGATCCTAAGCATTTTTTTTGTAAGCTAGAAGAGAAAATCAGATGGGACTCAATTACGTTTAAATTAAGAATATTTCCCACTTAATTTTTCAAATTATGCCTTTCCCATCAACAATAATATACAGTGCCTTGCAAAAGTATTCATACCCCTTGAACTTTTCCACATTGTCACATTACAAACACACACTTACATTTATTTTATTGGGATTGTATGTGATAGACCAACACAAAGTGGGGCATAGTTAAATTAAGTTAAGTTATCTTTATTTGTCAGTTGTACACAAGGCACATTGAAATTCGTCTTTTCGCATCTCCCCTCTCAAGTTACCACACTTCGGAGGGGGTCAGAGCGCAGGGTCAGCCGCAGTACAGCGCCCCTGGAGCAGTTTTGGGGTTAAGTGTCTTGCTCAAGGACACAATGGTAGAGATGGTGGGCACCGTAGACGCAATACCAGCCTCTGCTAGTTTTACAACTAACACCCTCCTGTCCGGTGCCGGGGGTCAAACCAGCGACCTCATGGTTACTGGTCGGCCACCTTTTCCTCTAGGCCATCCTACCACTATAGCTGAAGTGGAATGACAATTATACATGGTTTTACATTTTTTATATATAGGGGAGAGTGGGGCAAGTTGTGCATTTTGGAAGTTGTGCCACCCCTTGTTTCTCGAAAACCATAGAAGAAATTGGAAATGTGACCACATATTTAAGAAGAGCCATCCATTTAACTCATCCTGTAAAGAAGGGAGAAACATGGAATAACATATGTATTTATAAAAGCACATTTATGACAGTGTGCACTGTACAAAGTGCTGGCCCACTTTGACAAATGAGGCCCCAGATATCACGTGGTATTTATCAAATGGTCGTATCTCGGCAGATCAGCAAGATTTGATAAATGCGACGACTGAAAAAAAAAAAAAGTAATTTGAAATCACGCCCCTATATTTTCTCAGTTTAGAGGCCTCGCCGAGAGGTTTGAAGACATGGATATGCGCATTACGTTAAAAGAAGAGGAACTTCTCTGAAGTATAAATTGACAGCATAACAGCGAAAGTAGAAAAAAAATAATAATTTCGGAACATTAAAACAAAGAACGTCAGAAGGCAGCAGTGTGGAAGGAAATAACTGCTGCGGTCAACAGCGATGTCCAGCTGATTTTGGTGTATTTTAGGTTTACATCAGTGTTATCGCTCATATGATATGAAGTAGCATATACAATTTTATGTCACAATTTCTTTACATAGGCTAGGTGAAGAAAAAGTGGTCCGACTTAAAAATCACCACTAAAAAAAAGTGTGTTGCTGCTCTGAAATGCAACACCAACTGGAGGTGCAGGCATAAGTGGTGGAGGAGAAACAGACGTACCAACTGTCCGATAAGGGAAAATATTAAACCTTTAAAGGCCCTGGCAACCCTCACAAATAAATAAATGACATTGATGTTGGGTTTCTCAATAAGCTGTTTACAATTATCTGATAAAAAATAGATTTTCATAAATATTATGAAATGTAGTCTTTTTTGCTGTCGAGAACATTTTGCAGGGCGGTGTGGGCGTGGCCAATAACGTTCTGTAAGGGAAGTTCTCTCAGTCACGGTGCTGAGCAGGTTAAGCCCAGTTCAGACCAAAGATTCACCACACAACGAGACGCAAACTTGAAAATGCTGCACATGCTCACAACGAGCCTGACTGGCAGTTCACACTGCTGCACCGGGTTGCACGGTAGCTGGTTTCCTTAGCAACGGTGAATGCTCTGGCACAGCTGAGAGCAGCAGCTCAACATCACTTGCAGAAAGTAGCCTAACTTATTATTATTAGGCCTATATAGGTTTGCAATTAGTTATAGGCAATTTTTTCCCACCACAACCTATTTAATTGAAACAGGTGTCAGTGTCACAATGAAAATATATAAAAATATCTCTGTCTCATATTTATTGTTATCTCTTATTATTAGTTTATTTCCCATTTAGGCATTTCATCTATTTTAGGCATATGCATTTTTAAAATCAAATTTTTTCTGAGGATAGGAGTGGGAATAGAGAGAGAAAAAAAATTATGTTGAGTCGGATTATGTTTCTCATCACGTGAGCTGATGCGATATGCGGTTTGAATTAAGAGCACAAGGAGTAGGCCTAAACTCGTAATATATAAAAAAAAAAAAATCAATCGGAACGTGAAAGCCTGCCCCCTCTACAACGTTAACGTGCAAGAATCCCCGGTTATCATTTAGTCTTAAACCACATCGTTTTTCTGCGCGGCGGCTCGGCGAGGTCTCACTGTGAATTTCACCATCACAGTGTTTCACCGGGGTGCACGCTGCTTCACTCAGACGGGGCTTTGAGTGTAGGCTCAGGCGCAAAGAGACAGTCTGTATCTCTTGCGCGGCACAAGAGAGATTGTATAGATTTGTTTTTTAGAACGTGTGACGTGCCAAGCAAAAGATGTAAGCCAAAGTTCGAATCAGAAATTTTCTAATGGCCGTCTCAATGCATTTTATAACGGAGATCCTTCCTGTGACGTCCCAAGCCTTAGCTCTAAGGCAACATTCGAATCAGGATTATTCAAATGGTCGACCAACTGACATGACAGTATGTTTGCGGGGGGCTAACAGATATTCCTAAAACCTTTAATATACATATTAGCACTGATTTTACCCCCCAAATAACATAGTTACAAGGATTTAGTGGATTTGGGTTGCCAGGGCCTTTAATAACGCCGGTCTTGTTTTTTTTTCCAATGAAAGAAATACACATCTAAAAATAACATTTTGTGTTTTACTGTATGACAGATGTGCTTGGCACGAGTGGTCAGCCGTCAGTGGCACAAACCGGTCCGTATTAACCTCCACAGGGCCAGGCAACCACCAGCTGTGAGAGCGCGCATGGTCCAGTTCCACCAGCGTGACCGTGGACCATTACTGCCGAGGTTCCGGGTCAGAAAAACAAGCCGAAAGGTGCCAGTTAATGGTGGAAATAAATCGCTCGCTTTAGCGATCAATGACACATTAAAATAGAAACTAAAATCTCAAAAGTGCGTCAAATAAATAAAATGTAAGGCTAAATGTTGTGCATTGTCTTTTTATAATAAAGAGCAGCGTACTACTCTACATATTTAAAACTAAACATGTTAGAAGCGATGAATGAATGCAGCTCCCGTGCTGCAGAGTCCCCCCAGCTGCTCCAAGACGGAGATAACTGCCCTTACGCAGTCCCATGCAGCGCTCCTAAGTGGCCGGTGTGTGCACTATTGAATCAGCGTCTTACTGTGTTGCACACCATAAGCTGCCCATTTTTAAGTGATTAATATGTTTATTTCGGTCTGAACAAAAAATCCCAATAAAATAAATGTACGTGTGGTTGTTACGTGACAAAATGTGGAATGTTTACGGGGTATGGATACTTTTGCAAGGCACTGTAGTTCTTATTTTTGTCATCACAACTGATTTCAAGATACACACAGGTGTGTCTGTAAACTTACAAAGACACTCTCTGTTCTGCTCAGTGGAGGGACATCTGGGTCTGAGGGGCATTCCATTTCCTGAAAGGGCTACAGAAAAAAAAAAAAAACACTCTCAAATACAATTAGCAATTGCAGAATAATACATTTTTACATTGTGTTGAACCTGCAGTGTGTAGAATTTTGGGTTTTATTTCCTAGCAGATTTTGTAGAAAGCAATTATAATATCCATAAGTACATTTAATTTAGTGCATAATAGCTGAACAAAATGTTTTGAATTATAATTTTTTCCCTTAAAAAGGGTCTCATATGTCCATATTTCTGCATATTTTGGACCAAAGCCTAGTGCCGCCATCTTGAAAGTGTCATAGTTGGAATGTCATCAGGTGCATTGTTTAAAATTTAGAATTGTTCTTGTCCTTGAAGGCCACTGTAGCTTCTGTTATTATTCGAAAGGGGTGGGGTTACCCAGGGAGCATTGCATTCTAGAACTTTCTTGATGATGTCATATTACACACTGCACCTTTAAGATAGATCTAAAGCAGGGGTCTCCAACAGATTTTTTTTTTTAAGTTAAAAAAATCTGACAAAGGTAAATGCACCTCTTTCCATGGTCAAAACTTTGCGAAGGGCCGCGATTTGCGGTAAATTAATGTGCACGTGTCTCAAAGGGTTCCTCTAATAGCTGGTGTGTGTGTGTGTCTGTGTTTGTGTGCGGCTCTGTGGCTCTGCATGGCCATGTGTGACTACGGCATGCAAGCGGGAGAGTAAACGAGCAGAAGCAAGCCGTCACTGAACTGGTGGCGAAAATAAATGCAGCTGAACAGAAAGAAGTGCTCTGTAAAGCTAGAACAGTTTAAGACTCCACATCACCGTGGCAACACAACCTATCTATCAGCTCAGACAGCGCAGAGAAAAGTTTGAGGAATGCATGAGAGTGATGGCCCAGGCAAGTTTCAGTAATGCCTCGTTTCCACCGAGTAGAGCGGGTCGGATCGGAGCGGTTCGGTCCGGATAGTTTGGCTTTTCATTTGCCAAGTTGGGTAGGGTACGGTTTAAGCGCACCTAACAGCTCTGAGCCGCTCCCAATCTCAGTACTCCTCCGTAGGGGTACTAGCCGCCTGAAAGCGGGCCGAAAATGTGGAGCTACACACCCCCGTCATTTGATTGGTCGAAAGAATCATTTCCGCCATGTGTAGTCATCTCGGCAAGAGTGAAGAGAGTCTTGTGTTTTGACGAAAATGTGAGCACAGCACTGTTTATTGTGTGGTGTTTTTCCTCGTCAATAAATTAATCAGTTGGCTACACTGTGTCCCACTGCTAGTCACGTAGCTGCCGCAGCCAGCACTGTTCGCTCATGAGTTGCACCGAGCCGTTTCTGTGTGTTTTCGCCATAGATAGTAGGCTAGTAAATACACGTTAACAACAACACAGGGGGAATAAAGAAGCGGCTGGTTTGACCAAGCAAAAACGAGAGAGCGCTGGTTTGACCACAGTTGGTAGAAATAATCATGAAGAGAGTCTTGTGTGTTGGCGAAAATGTGAGCGCAGCACTGTTTATTGTGTGGTGTTTTTCCTCGTCATTAACTTAACCAGTTGGCTACACTGTGTCCCACTGCTACGATGTCACGTAGCTGCCGCAGCCAGCACTGTTCGCTCACTGTATATCAGTTGCACCGAGCCGTCTCTGTGCTCACAACAACACGGGGGGAATAAATAGCCTAAAGAAGCGGCTGGTTTGACCAAGCAAAAACAAGAGACCGCTGGCTTGACCACAGCTGTTCCACAGCCCGATAGTTTAACCCACATTCTGGCGGCGGCTATCGCAGTCCAGCCTAAACCCCGCTCCACCAGTAAGGGTAGGGTCGGCGGTGGAAACAACACCGAGATTCTTAAAAGTGAGCTGTCCCGCTCTGAGCCGCTCTGACCCGACCCGCTCTACTCGGTGGAAACGAGGCATAAATGTTTATAGAAGTACCACACTGTTACTGTCTTTGACCTTTGGAGAAATGTATTTAGTCATTTTAAGGAGAAAACACATTGTATTTATTAGTTCAACTATTGAGTTATTTGTAGAACAGCATGCTAGTGTAGCCATACAAGATTGATTTTCTGAATTTTCAATGCTGCTTTATTTTTATGTTTTAAATTGGGAAATACATGTTCCAAAACGACCAATAACCTCTGTATTTAAAAAAAAATTAAGCAAGTAGGCTAATAATAACCATTAATGAATTATAGGCTATCGCATCACAGTAGGCCTAATTGTCCACAATAATCTCACAACAGCCCCTATCTAAAAAGGAACTTTAAAAAGGTTTAAGCCAATTATAAACAATAACATTATTAGTCAGTTAATATCTAAGGGTTGTTCATTGTGATTTAAGAGTCAGTGAGCTCCATGGTAACACAGTGATTGACAGGCTGACTGCTCTTTAGCTGGACAGAAACTGCCCTTTTTTAACCCCAAAACCCTCTTTAAATACACAAACGTTTTGCCTTTACTGTTGCACAGTCACGACCCAAAAAAAGTCGGTCACGTACTGACCCCCCATAGGCCCTTTCTGAGCCAGGAAAAACCCTGGACTTACCTCTAGCTCGTCAGTCTTCTCTCCCTCCTCCTCGCCGCCTGTCTTCTCTCCATCCTCTAGCTCGGTCTTCTCTCCATCCTCTAGCTCGGTCTTCTCTCCATCCTCTAGCTCGGTCTTCTCTCCATCCTCTAGCTCGGTCTTCTCTCCATCCTCTAGCTCGGTCTTCTCTCCCTCCTCCTCCTCCTCCTCGCCGCCTGTCTTCTCTCCCTCTAGCTCAGTCTTCTCTCCCTCCTCTAGCTCTTCAGTCTGATCCTCTTTTTTCTCATGTTGGGTCTGGCCCTGCAAAGGAGGTCAGCACAGTAAGGAGAAACTTCATAACAAAGCCACCACAAAGGTTAGTCTGGAGGCAGGGCTCCAGACTAACCTTTTCTATTAGGAGCATTTTTTTCCCAACACATTTAGGGGGGGCAAGCAGAAATTTTAGTGGCACACCTTAAAGGCCTACTTCACCGGTTTGAATATGAAGGTGTATTGAATTCTGAGATCCTATGTAGTATAAATGTGAAAAAAAAATTAAATCGGTTCATCCTAGCCTGAGAAAAGGCAGAAAGAGTGTTTTTTTTTAACCCTATATTTCTCTTTCTCGTGACATCACAGAAAGAGAAATATAGGGTTAAAAAAAAACGTACTTTGTAAATATTACTGTGATGTCACAGTAAAAGACATCACAGTAATATTTACAACGCAAGTTTTTTTTTATACTACATAGGATCTCAGAATTCAATACACCTTCATATTCAAACCGGTGAAGTAGGCCTTTAAAAAAAAAATATATATATATATATATATATATATATATATATATATATATATATATATATATATATATATATTCACATTTTTCCCAATTTTACTAATTAGGCCCACTAATATTGTATTGCCATCATGTTTTGGACCACACTGACAAATGATATAGTTCTTTGTCTTTTTGATAATAACACCTAATTGCCATGTGAAATCCTTCAGACATTTCTTTAGGAAAGGAACCCATTTTCACCACAGCCCCTTCTACATCTGAGCCCTCTGATTATTATCTCTGCTGAATCCTCTGTAAGCAAAATAGTTACAGGACCAAAATAAAATAGTAGTAGCTAGATGACAACATCAACTAGAAAATGCTGACAATTCTGAAAGAGGCACAATTAATAGAAAATGTTGACCAAGTAATTTACAAATTAACTAGGCCTATTTACATACACAAACTCACTTTCCAAACTTTTTGGGTTGCCATTTAACCACAATGTTAGCTTTTTTATGGATATGCAGTGGCCTATTGAATGTGGACCTATAAAATAATTTTCGTGTTCACAAACGTCACCTGACACACGGTGCTGTCTGTCTGCTGCAGGTGGGAGGGGGGGCTGCTCAGACTGCCCGTGTGAGTGAGTGCTGTCAGCGGTGAGGAGCGCGGTAAAAAAAAAGTTGCAAGATGTGTCGCTGGTCTTTAACTAGCCTTAGCGCTATGGCGGAGAGTCGGCAGGTATAGCGGAAAAAGTCGCCAGTTGGCAACATATTAAAGACGTGACGATAGCGGGACACAGAGGACAGTAGGTCACGTGATCCGCGCAGTTGATCGTTTCATTGATCACTCGCGGACTGTCCCTTCTCTCTCTCTCAATGAAAACAAATCTCGGCAAATTTTCCGGTCGCGCCCCTAGATTTAAAAAGTACTGGCATTGTCTCAAAATGTTACAAAATGCGAGCATTTGGTCACAGTCTAGAGCCCTGTATCAGACAAGCTGAGGCTGTCAGCGGCAAGGAGGAGGAGGAGGAGGAGGAGAAGAGACGGCATGCGCTGCTGCTCTGCTCTAGTGAACGCGGTTTAAAAAAAAAGTTGCAAGATGTGTCTCTGGTCTTTAGCAGCCTTATTGCTATGGCGGAAACGTGAAAGACATGACGACAGCTTGACACTACGATGAAAATAGATCACGTGATCCGCCCAGTTGATCATTTCACTAATAACTCGCGGACTCTCCCTTCTTTTTCTCACACACAAAGCACTAATAATGGCAGTAATAATAATAAATGGAAACATAAGTCCGACGGTGAATGTTCCGGTCGCGCACGTGCTTAGTAGTAAAAAGTACTTGCACTGTCTCAAACAATGGTCCCAAAATGCAGTCTGGAGCCCTGAATTTAAAATGGTGAAAACACTGTAAAATATAGGGATGGGTATCGTTTGAGTTTTGACCAATTCCGGTTCCAATTCCGATTCTGACTATCGATTCCGGTTCTTAACGGTTCCCAATTCCAATAAGATAAAAGAAAGGGGTCAAATGTTTATGTAAAAAACATTTATTTATCGTTTTTTCTCTCTCAATCTTGTTCTTATAAACAGGCTACATAAAATAAATGAAACCCACAATCACAACTCCTCTCAGAGCTTTTGGAAACCTAACCAATGGGAAATATTGTCTTTAAACAGGCTCTTTAATAAGTCACATTTTAGATAATCAGAAGGGGAATCTCTGATATATTCCACCTGAAATCAACATTTTCTTTTCTTCTTTCTATTATCTATATTCACGTAGCCTGCTATATTTACAAACTGAGGCAGCTCACGAGGCAGTGATCACGGTGCGTTCTGTCAGCTGTCTGCAGCAGCAGGCTGGGGGCTGCTACTGGCCGTGTGAGAGTAGCCTACTCCCGACAGCACCAGCCGCGATACAGACGTTGCTTGTGCTTTATATAGCCTAGTCTATGGGCCGGTGTAGAAAGTCGCGTTGCTGTGCCGCTGTGCACTGCTTCGGTTATGAGCCCTGCAGCTCTAGTGTGAGGAGGAAGAGCAGCGCTCGCTACTCGGCTCTCAGACGCTCGGTTGTAATGCGACGGCGCGACCTGATGTGCGAGATGCTTTTGCGGAGCTTCTTTAAAACAGTTATTCCTCTAATGACCAGTAAAAGTAGCAAGATTTATCCCTGGTCGCCTGCTTTGACCATTTAATTCGCTCAGGTTACAGCAATCTTTCTGAATAGGTCCATGACAGCAATGCTGTTGTATGCTAACCGTTAGCTCTAATCAAAACACAGACATGCCTGCAAGGTGACGTCGCATGACGTGAGTACGTCATTTTGCGCATGCGCAGGAATCGATCAAAAATAATCGAAATTTTCATATAACAATTCTAAATTTAGCACCGGTTCCGATGCCCATCCCCAGTCACTAGGCTTGACGAACGTTTGTCTTTTTACGGCCAAGCTGGTGCAACCAGCCCCTGTAGTGTACTGTATTAGCCAACAGCAGCGCGAGCCGCTAAGCTAGTTAGCATTAGCGGCATGCTTCAGTGTTCATCACAACATATCAATTAAAAACCACAGATGCATGCAACCATAATTATCTTAAATTCTTACCTGCTGCTGGTGTCGTGCTGCGCATTGCTCGTGATGAGCCCGTAATAATTTGATCCGTCTTTTAAATCTCTCTGTCGCTGCTGCCATGTTCACTGCTGCCATCACGCCATCCAGAAGACGACTATGGCTATGGCTGTGGCTCTGGGTGGGAGATGGGGGATGGGCAGTGCGCAGTGCGCATGTGCAATACGCGCGCGAGCCGCGGTGTCCTTTGAAGCAGATGGCCCATCAATTAACACTCTGCAGAGGACCACACAATATTCACCACTTCTCAATTGTGACTCAGTGTAGTTTTAAAGGGTAGTAAAACTCCAGTAAACTGCACAGTAGAAAATTGTTAGCTCTTTCTACTTGACCAAAGTTTCACTATACAAGTGGTGGACACTAACTAAGTACTTTTACTTTAGTTTTAAGTATTTTTAACCAATTATACTAGTATTTCCATTCAATGCGACTTTTGTCATTTTAATTTTACATGTTATGCTTTTAACACTTATACTCTATTTAGTACACTTTTATATGTTTATTAACTTAATATTCTTCAGCTTTGTCACCATATTAAGAGCGCACTATGAACACCATGCATAGAGAGTAGCACATATTTAGCTTATCACTTGGTTTACATAATGGTCAGGCAACTTTTGAGAACTCTGCCTGCACCTTAGCAACGAAACTTCTCAAGTTATACCTGCCATCAGAAACCAGCTTGGAAAGGTGTCAGGGGCAAGCCACAGCCAGCCTCCAACACACAGTCAAACAATCAGAAATAATGTATTTGTTTCCATATAACACTATGTCCCACCATTTTAACTTCAGTCTTACTGGGGATGCTTTTTGAGAGCTCCATGTAGGCCTACATGTTTCTGCTCACTCAATTTAGATAATTAACCTTTAAGCTTTGAAATAAATCTTCTACTTGTTTTTCCTTCTAGACCTCTGGTTAAAAGAACACAAAAATATTTTTCCTAACACTTTATACTTACAATCCTCTACATTTTAGAGGGAAATACTGTAGGCTACTTTCTAAACCTTTGCTCTTTATTGACATAGGCCTAAATCATCTAGATGCAGTGTAGTTAGTTTGGCTGTACTAAATATTTGATAGATTCAATAGATTGAATCTAATAAATAGTACCCTCAAGTTGTTGACTAAATTAGCCTATGTATTAATGTTTCCATTCATGGACACAAGCAAGCCCAGGCCTAGATTCAGAGAGCACCTTGGAAGCCCATTATATAAAATGAAGCTATTTGTTTTTAGTGGTAATAGTGACCAAAATGAGTCAACATCACACAGTAGTGCTGACAACCATAGGGCACATGCTTGTCAAATCCTTTATTGTAGAGATTGGGTGTTAACGGGTAAGGCATAACTATGTCAGTCTGTGTAACCTGTTGTGTCTCTGGAGGAGTCATGCTCATAACAGGCATTTGATGTGCTGAGGACTGAGATTGAATTGGGAATCTAACTTATTTTATGAAGCATTGGCAATCGGTAAAAAAACATTCAGCCCTCTTTACTGCTTTTTCTGCCTGCTGTAGTGTTGTTTTGGCAAGATCTACACTTATTTCTGCTTGTTTCATAAATGCAGAGAAATCAGTTGTCTTTGGTGGAGAGCTATCATAACTTGCGAACATGCCTTTTCCTGCATAACAGCTGACCAATCTATGAACCTGTCTAATCATTTCTTTACCTTGCCTTTTAGGTACTTTTGTTTGCCATCTCTGAAATGTTCCTGCTAATACCAGCCCAAGGGAACATGATTTACAGTCCTTTCATCCATCCAGAATTTTATGCAACATATTTAATACAATCTTTTCTAACGACCATGCACATAGAAAATTGTGAACATGACATATACATTGCCCTTATGACACTTTAAACTACAATAGCAAAGTTGTGATTATACTGTTACAAGAAAAAAGTATAAAAAATATGCATATTTGACATTATCGTCGGGTAAATGGTAATGTATAATTGCATATTATGACTTTGATCGAGAAAAAAAGCAACCGCATAGGTATTAACTGGGCTATTGTAGTGTTTTAACCCGTATTCACACCAAAGATATTAGCAGGCCTCTTCACATGCTGCTTTATTCACATACTTCCGGTAAGCCTACAACCACGCATGACCTTGGACAATCTCTCATGGAAACTTAAAACTCTTTTCGACAAAACTTGAGTCTGTGAATTTTGAGTGTGGCTGATATGACTCTGTCCTCTGACTGCAGTGTCTCTCAGCTGTCTGTCCCTGCTCTGAACACCCTAAAAGGGAAAAAAGTCACAATGCCACATGCCACTTACTACAAGCAAGCGATCCCATTTTTCCAATTTTTTTGTGAAATCTTGTGAAACATCTACTGTTATATTTTGCTTTACCTTACTGAATCTATTGGTCTATTCCTGTCTCTCCCTCTCTTTGTTGTAACAGACAACGTTACATGAGGCCTAATGTACAATATCAGCATTTAACTTACCCATTACAAAAGCGAAAAAAATATATGTTATTTTATCATACAGAATGAAGACTTTTAACAACTGACTTGCAGATATGCTCATCATGCACTGTCAACTCATACTCTAACCCAAACCCTTTATACATTTTAAAACCTCACATCTTGTCTCTGCTGTGCTGCTGCATTGCTGCTCTAAAACATACAAAATGGCTTCAGTGATGCATCTAATGCCTCGTTTACACCTAGTAGAGCGGGTCGGGTCGGAGCGGCTCAGAGCGGGACAGCTCACTTTTAAGATTCTAGGTGGTGTTTAGGCTGGACTGCGATAGCCCCCGCCAGAATGTGGGTCAAACTATCGGGCTGTGGAACAATTGTGGTCAAGCCAGCAGTCTCTCGTTTTTTGCTCGGTCAAACCAGCCGCTTCTTTATTTATTCCCCCGTTTTGTGAGCGTATTATGACGATAGGCCTAAATGTACAGAGAAGGCCCGGTGCAACCAATAGTGACAGTGACCGAACAGTGCTGGCTGCGGCAGAAACGTGACATCGTAGAAGTTTTATATAGGCCTACTATCTATGAGTGAGACACAGTGTAGCCTTTATAGGTCTGTGAGTGTAGCCCACGGATTAATTTAACAACGAGGAAAAACACCACACAGTAAACAGTGCTGCGCTCACATTTTTCGCCAAAGCACAAGACTCTCTTCACTCTTACCGAGGTGACTACACTGTGGAAATTATTATTTCAACCAATAAACGCATGGCATTTGTACCTCCGCCTTGTCAGCACCCTTTCAGGCGGCCCTAATATCCGTACCCTACCCAACTTTTGGCAAATGGAAAGCCAAAATACACATACCAACCCACTCCGACCCGACCCGCTCTACTCGGTGGAAACGAGGCATAAGGTAGGCTAGGGCTCAGTATAAAGTTATAGTTACAGTATAAAGATTGCATATTGTAGAATTAAACAGGAAAAAATCCATTTATTGGTCACTATGTATAGCATTTGTGCAGAACACTAGTGGGGTTTTCTAGTACAGCTGATAACCTAATCATAATTTGACCCAAACCTTATAGTACTTTGGAAATAATTCAATTATAATTGAGAATGTATCTGCAAATCAACTGCTGTGCACCGTGTTCCCCCTTCACACTGTGATAATCAGAAACAACAGCAAGTGATGAGCTCAGAACTCAGGAAGACAGTGAAAAAAGTTAGGAATAACTTTGGTAATACTGTGTGAGCAAGACAGAGGGGCCTGTGTTCTCTGACTGTTTAAGGATGCTTGATTTGTTAACAGAAATGTGCAGCTGTTAGCTGATAATGTTAACCGTGAATTGTCAATAAAGAACTGCTAATTGTTAGCCGCTAACATTGACAATGACACACTGATTTAAAAAGACAAATGCGAGCCATTTTCCACTACAGTGATCACTGGCTCCAGTGTTGGTACAATGAAACGTGATTTGTGTAGCTAAATATATGGATTTAGCTGATGTATTTAAGTGTTTTGAAATGATGCTGTTTGCAGAGTCTGGCAACCTACAAATACATGAAATTACTTGCATGTGGTTACTTTTAACACAGTTGAACGGTCATAGTTAGGTTTTTGCCACCACTGAGTAATTTCTTACTAGAGATGGGATAAACAGTTCTCTTGACTGAAATGCAATCCTCGAATGCAACTTCATTGTCCAACAGTGCAACTGAATGCACCAAGAATGTTAGTTTGATCTTTTGATTGGTGCCATGCATTTGGTTTGGATTTGAAGAGAAGCTTTGAAACGTTTGCCGAAGGAGAAGACGAGCAGTATGCACCTTTGAGGTAAGAAGACTATATTAGTTTTGATATGCAATAAGTTTGGCTAACACCTTTGCAAACTACTGTTAAAATGTTCTTGCCTCCATTTGCATGGAACATTTTGTGTGGTTTGAGGAATAAAGAGAACAAATTAGTCTGTCTTCCTACTATGAATTGTCTGAAGCATGAAGGCATGTTTTTCAAACTGAAAATGTGGTAATTAAAGCTAACTTCAGCTAATGAACATGTCTGTCTTTTCTTTAGCTAAGCCAGACGTACAGTAAAGTAAGGTTATCCATAATTAGTAAATAATTAAATTAATAATATTACCCTTTGTGGTGTATTAACGATTATCAACATTTTCCGCTTAAACTCGCTTACAACACAGACTTTGATGAGCTACTGATGTGACACTAAGGTGTCATAGGCAGTGTTGGGAACTATACTTTAAAAAAGTAATTAGTTATAGTTACTTACTACTTTTTCCAAAAAGTAACTGAGTTAGTAACTGAATTACTTTATAATAGAAGTAACTAGTTACCAGGGAAAGTAACTATTTGCTTTAGCCTACTGTAAAAAAAAAAGTTGCTATAGGCCTATGTCAAAGAAAAAATATTTTTCTGAGCAGTTTTCACAAGTCAGTTTAAATGAGTTGAACAGACAGGTAGAGCTACTTGTAGGCTACATAACTTTCACTATTTATTGCACATCAACAGACAGCAAGAGGTTTATCCTGCACTTCAAGTATTTTGTTCTCAACAAAAGTAGTAGAGGAAACTGCTGAATGTACCTTGCTGATCTGCTATCACTGGATTCACTTCAGGTGTGTCGGCTAAAACACCACTTAAGGCCAAAAACATCAGACTATGAAGCATGAGACGATGAGAGGAGGAGTAAGGATTTATCCTATGTTTATTTCCTTCTTTAACATGCACAGCAGCATACAGATCCCAGGAAAAGAACAATAGCAATATTCGGCTTGTGATGACACGCTAAACAGCTGTTGCATCCGGCGAATTACGGCCGTTTAATAACGTGCATAAATTATAATTTATAGACGTCGGGAAACTCCATGCACTTACTCACAAGGGCGATGCAAACAAACTCAGGGAGAGCACGTTTCAACCGTGAATTGATAGGTGGTTACTGCGGCAACGTGCACGCTCACACAACAGAGAGAGAAAGAAAAATAAACTTCACTAAACAGGCGCTCCGGCTGACTGACGTGACGGCGCTAACTGACAGTTATAATGTCATCCACACTGAATAAAACACAACTTAAAACACTATAACAATCGCTTATCTCGTTGTTAACCTACCGTTCTCCTTACTAGCAGTGTGTGTAGTATGGAGCCAGGGGTGCGTTCGGATTAGTTCGGAGTCTTAACACAGTTCAAACAAAGCAGGGCATTGTAATCTCACCCTGGAACAGAGATAATATGTCAGTTATCATAGGAGATAAAGATACTGAGTCCAATTTAATCGGCCGATTATAGCACATCTCCGAAAAATCGGCAAAATGGCCGCCGATTTTTTGCCTTTTTTTATTATTTTTTTATTTTTTTATTTAAGCAATCATGTTGAGTGAGATAGGTACCGGAGGTAGCATTATAGCCTATTAACAGCAGCAGCAGGTGTGTTGTAATACATTGGATTCATTCACACTTGACAGTTCCCCCTGACACCAATAGCAGAGTCATTGGTCATCTCTTGACTGTTAATAGTAGTTGATATTACTATAGTTATTATATAGAATTTATATAGTGCTTTATTGGAGGTCATTCAAAGACACTTAACATCAAACATATAGAAAATCATACTTATAGAAAAAGAAAAGAAAATACAGACAAATTACAGATAAGGTTTGGAGTGGAGTCAGGTGTAATTATGCTTTCTTAAGGAGGTGAGTTTTGAGTTGACTTTTGAATGGGTTTATTTAATCTGAGATGCTGATCTTTGGAGGGAGGGAGTTCCAGAGGGTTGGGTGCAGTTCCATAAAGTGCTTAATGTCTGAGTTTAAAAATGTGTCATTTCACTTTAGACATATTTGTAACACTTTATTTTTTTTAAGATAATAATGATGCATATTTCAATAAATAAAAAGCTCCTGTACACCTATCAACAGTAACAAGTATTTATATACATTTAAGGGTTCAAACAAGTATTTTTTTTAAATATATATTCATGGGATTTCTTAAAAAAAGAATCGGCATCGGCACCCAAAAATGCATATCGGTCGGGCCCTAGTAAAAATATGCAAAATATTTGATTATGTACAATAGTTATATCAGCTGCCTCCCCGAATGCTATTATTTATGTTGTGCAATAACAAAAAGAAAGGTTTTGGACTACATTAACAGAATGGAGTTTTCCTCCTTAAAGTCTGTCTTCATCACAAAGTAGAGAGTGCTTTATATATTTAAAGTACAATACATTATTTTATGGATGTTTTTACATACACTAAGCCAGCATGTCAACTCTCATTCTTATTGTTTCCAAACAGGTTTAACAAGGACATTGAGTTCATGATTGGCCACAAGCCCAATATTTTCTGGCAGGTGACATGGAGGGTGATTATTCCACTCATTATGGTCTTCATCTCGATTTTCTACTTTGTCACCCAAATCTCCAAGAGTCTCTCCTACTTTGTGTGGGACCAGGACACGGTAAGTGTGCTCTTTGTAGTATTTTTTAGCCTGAAGACCATTTTAAATGTGGTGTTGGGATCATGACTGATGGAGAATCATTCCAGGACATAATTTGTGTTGTGCATTGTTGTGAATTGTAACGTTTTATTTGACTCTCACCATAGGAGAGCTTCCCTAAGGACGTCCATATCCTTCCTGGATTTTCATCATCATCTCTAGTCTGGGTGGAATTCCCTGTTTATCAATCCCAGGAATGGCCCTCTTCAAGTATTTTTTCAGGAGAAGGGGTTTTATTGTTGTTAGTGTATTATGTGTATGTTCATCCAGGGAGTGGAAGGAACAAGGCTGGCCTTCATTGTGTTTACAGAAACCATCACCAAAATAAATGCCTGGTTCTCCAATCTGGTCTGTCGTCTTTTTAAAAAATGGCCCCATGTAGGACTAACTGGTAACCTGGAGTAATGACTGATGTGTTCAGCAATCAGGTGAAGGAGAAGGGAGTGTCTCCCGCACAGTGCCAACAGGTTCACGCTGCGCTTTGCATGACATACGTGTTTTTATTTTGCTTCCCATGTTAACACGACCGTCAATACAACCCCCGTGTCAGTATGGAGCTGAGCTGCGCCAAACTGACACTCAACTGACACACAGCTAAATCAGCTGTGTGTCAGCTTGAGCCTATTCTTCTTGTGAGCCGCACGTCCAGCAGCAAAAATACAGTAAAAAAATTATGTTTCACATCGTAGGCTAGCCTACATGCCACATTACGGTGCATTGACATAGGCTTACATATCATAACCATATGAAACAACAATAATTTGATGTTTTCTACTTCATTTAGGCTAGATGTAGGCCTATTTCTTTATAATTTTTAACTCCATATTATATTAATGATATATTTCGCAGTTTTCACTTTGTGCTTCCTGCTTCTCTCCACCCCAGAATGTCTGTCCAATGAATGAATGACCTCAGATCACGTGTGGTTTTGCTTCATAATGCTGGTTCACTTGCAAAAGGGGCAATATGAAAGTGGCCCACACCAAACAAAAAAAATCTCAATTATATTTGGTCTGGACCAAAGCAAGTGAACTTGCGGACTTTCCCAGTGTGAGTGCACCCTTAGGGCCTGTGTCCACCAAACACGCTTTTAAAAGGCGGAGCGCTCCGTGCGCTGCTTTCAGCGCGCCCTGTGTGTGCACCAATGGCTGGTTGAGCAGCACTTTTCTTCAAAAGTTCAACTGTTTTTAACAAAAAGTGCTCGGAGCGCTCCGCATAAAAGCGCAAGGCGCAGGGAGCGTTAAACCGCCGCGAGTGCTTTTTAAAAGGCGCACTGCATGCGCGTCCTGCCATAGAGAATCCATTGCAAACAGGCACTCCGCCTTTTAAAAGCGCGTTTGGTGGACACAGGCCCTTAGACTGATAAGTATACGGAACCCTATGATGTTTATAGTATTCAGCTGAGCACTGGATGCTACAAGTACAGAATATTATTTTATATTTTACGTGTTAAAATGGTCAGTGAACATTCTAAGAAGTGGGAATTGACAGGGTTGTAAATAGTGCTATTCTTGCTTAATATACAATAAACGGATTCTAGTAGTTCACTAAAATCCGTCCATTAAAAAAATGCATTTACCGGCTCGTTCAGTGCTTAGCTGGAGCCCTGATATTCACAACATTGTCACATGTTTTATTAACTGGTGGGAAAATGTTAAAACTATGGCAAATCTATCTTTCTAAACTGGAAAACAGCACTAAATGATTCCATTAACATAAGATAACCACAAGATC
>NC_137224.1:22500-25000 GCF_949987685.1 Ammodytes marinus | reverse complement strand
AAGACTAAAACTCTTCTGTACTTTAGTATGTAGTGTAGTAAAAAGACTAAAACTCTTCTGTACTTTAGTATGTAGTGTAGTACAAAGACTAAAACTCTTCTGTACTTTAGTATGTAGTGTAGGAAAAAGACTAAAACTCTTCTGTACTTTAGTATGTAGTGTAGGAAAAAGACTAAAACTCTTCTGTACTTTAGTATGTAGTGTAGTAAAAAGACTAAAACTCTTCTGTACTTTAGTATGTAGTGTAGTAAAAAGACTAAAACTCTTCTGTACTTTAGTATGTAGTGTAGTAAAAAGACTAAAACTCTGCTGTACTTTAGTATGTAGTGTAGGAAAAAGACTAAAACTCTTCTGTACTTTAGTATGTAGTGTAGTAAAAAGACTAAAACTCTTCTGTACTTTAGTATGTAGTGTAGTAAAAAGACTAAAACTCTTCTGTACTTTAGTATGTAGTGTAGTAAAAAGACTAAAACTCTTCTGTACTTTAGGATGTAGTGTAGTAAAAAGACTAAAACTCTTCTGTACTTTAGTATGTAGTGTAGTAAAAAGACTAAAACTCTTCTGTACTTTAGTATGTAGTGTAGGAAAAAGAAAAAGTATGCGATTTGGAACGCAGGGAAAGTGTTTTGCCTCAATAGTGGTAAAACGCTTATACTTATATATTAGTAGGACAGTAATATCAAATTCAGCTTAATGTGTTCACATTAAATATTATGTAATCTGCCCACTAGTCTGAGGGTAAGCATCTTAACTCTTCTGTCACACACACACACACACACACACACACACACACACACACACACACACACACACACACACACACACACACACACACGCACACACACACACACACACACACGCACACACACACACACACACACGCACACACACGCATGCCGAACACACACACACGCACACACACCCACACACACACACACACACACAGACACACACACACACAGACACACACACACACACACACACACACACACACACGCACACGCACACACACACACACAGATTCCTCCCGCTAATCTGACCAGGAAGTGGTTGAAACATTTGGTGATACACACACACACACACGCCGAACACACACACACACACACACACACGCACACACACACACACACACTCTCTGCTAATCTGACGAGGAAACACGGAAACGGTTGAAACAACATTTGGTGATATACAGCCACACACACACACAGACACACACACACACACACACACACACACACACACACGCACACACACATCCCGCTAATCTGAGCAGGAAACATTTGAAACATTTGGTGATCGGATTGAGTCACTGACCTCCTACACAAGTTCACCTCTGCTCTGGGTGAAAACACTCTCATTCTGTTGTTGTTCAAAAAGGTTCGTAGTACAGCCGTTTAGGGGTAAAACATTCACTGTCTTTTTCTAGCGTTTTCAAGACATAAAATCAAGTTTTTCATGGCCCCAGAAGCAATAAGCAGTAGAATCAACAACTGAAACATTTCTTGGGCTCTTCTTGGGATTTTTCTGAGCTCCTGCACCAGTGTTTATACAAATATATAAAGATTAAAGTGTAAGTGTGTGTGTGTGTGCGTGTGTGTGTGTGTGTGTGTGTGTGTGTGTGTGTGTGTGTGTGTGTGTGTGTGTGTGTGTGTGTGTGTGTGTGTGTGTGTGTGTGTGTGTGTGTGTGTGTGTGTGTGTGTGTGTGTGTGTGTGTGTGTGTGTGTGTGTGTGTGTGTGTGTGGAAAATTATTTTAATTATTTATTATTTATTATTATTATTTTTAAATTATATTATATTTTTATATTTTTTATATTTTCTATTAAGGGATGCAGTAGGAGTATTATGTTTGTGGTTGTGACCCTTTTAAAATAAAAAAATAAATAAATAAAATAAATAAATAAAATAAAATAAAATAAAATAAAATAAAATAAAATAAAATAAAATAAAATAAAATAAAATAAAATAAAATAAAATAAAATAAAATAAAATAAAATAAAATAAAATAAAATAAAATAAAATAAAATAAAATAAAATAAAATAAAATAAAATAAAATAAAATAAAATAAATCCCTCTGTTGTTGCGTGACCTTTCTTCTCTTAATCTGAAACAAAGCCATTAGTCAAAACGCTGTGATTTAGTGATTTAGGGTATAACCATGAGTCTGCGTGTGTTTCAGTGGTAAATGTTCATTCATGTCAGAATACCGACAGTGTGATATGAGATAATGGATGTCCTGTAATCCAGCTGACATGCCACGTTTTAGGAATGTCACTAAGTAGATAGCAATTTAGTTTTAAGGCCTGGACAGCTATTGGGGCGGCTGTGGTGAAGTGTGTAGGGCGGTCGTCCACTGGGTTACAGGGTCGGTGGTTGGATCCCCCTGACAGACAGACAGACAGACCGACAGACGGACAGACAGACAGACAGACAGACACACACAAACTCACACTGACAGACGGACAGAAACAGAGACAGACAGACAGACAGACAGTACTTAC
>NC_137224.1:0-2500 GCF_949987685.1 Ammodytes marinus | reverse complement strand
ATTCTACGCTCCCTTGCTAACCCCATCCCTTTGTGGAAGAATTTACAGAAGCTACGGTGGCCTTCAAGGACAGGAAGCTATAGTTACTAAAGATGGCATCATCCACCACTGCCTCAAGTCTTTCCCACAATATCAAGTGATGAGGTGAAGATGTATTTAGATATTTATTCTATAGTACTTCTTCTTCTTGGTCGAAATGGATAGATAGATAGATAGATAGATAGATAGATAGATAGATAGATAGATAGATAGATAGATAGATAGATAGATAGATAGATAGATAGATAGATAGATAGATAGATAGATAGATAGATACATACATACATACATACATACATACATACATAGATAGATAGATAGATAGATAGATAGATAGATAGATAGATAGATAGATAGATAGATAGATAGATAGATAGATAGATAGATAGATAGATAGATAGATAGATAGAGAGAGAGAGAGAGA
Source organism: Ammodytes marinus (assembly GCF_949987685.1). Lineage (NCBI taxonomy): Eukaryota > Metazoa > Chordata > Actinopteri > Uranoscopiformes > Ammodytidae > Ammodytes > Ammodytes marinus. The sequence continues at coordinate 2,037 of NC_137224.1, read as the reverse complement.
AAGACAGAGACAGAGAGACAGAGAGACTGCCTCAAGTATTTCCTACAATATCAAGTGATGAGGTGAAGATGTATTTAGTTATTTATTCTATAGTACTTCTTCTTCTTCTTGGTCTTCCAACAGGTGCATTTCCCCAGGACGACCACTATATATAAAAACGTGGGTAACACTTTACAATACGGTACACAAAATTGTAGTAGCTACTACATACCTACTACATAGATATGTGTTACCTACTACATAGGGTTTTTTTTTTGTGTGCTACCTAAAACTGTGTTCAGTCCCAAGAGTTAGGACTAAACAAGGAGAAGCAGCTTTTAGTTTTTATGCACCAAATATCTGGAACAAACTCCCAGAGAACTTGAGGTCTGCTGCAACTCTCAGTTCTTTTAAATCGAGTCTGAAGACTTTTCTGTTTCCATTTTAACCTGTACTTTTTATTTAATTTAAATGTTTTACTTCTTTTCATTCGCTTTTAAATGTCTTCTAATGTGTTTTATGTATTCTAATCTTGCCCCTGTAAAGCACTTTGAGTGGTCTTGTGTTTGAATTGTGCTATAGAAATAAACTTGCCTTGCCTTGCCTAACACATAGGGTTTTTTTTAAGTTAGTGCTATCTGTGCTATGTTTTTCTCCAGCACACACACACAGTACAGACAGCTGGCGCTATGCTGTCTGTGTACGTGTTAAACTTGATGTTATTGAATGTCAACCTGTTTGCACAAGGTTTTCAAAGAGCTGTTATAGAAAAGAGAGGTTGTGTGTTTCTGGGGGAGCAGACTGACACTTTACTGCAGGGGATGTTTTTCTGTTCTGTGTGTGGACTGAATACAGCTTTTCAACAGAGACACACACACACACACACACACACACACACACACACACACTGGCCGACACAGTCATACGCACACACACACACACACTCAAAGAGATAGACACACACACACACACACAAAGAGATAGACACACACACACACACACACACACACACTAGCCGACACAGTCATACGCACACACTCACACACACACACACACACACACACACAATATCTCACACACACAAGTGCACGTGCAGACACACACACACACACACACACACACTGGCAGACACACACACACACACACACACACACACACACACACACATAGTATCACACACACACACACACACAGTATCTCACACACACACACACACACACACACACACACACACACACACACACACACACACACACACACACACTTGTTTGAAAGTACATGGAGCCTCAAACCCCAGCTCTGTGAATAGCTATTTCTGCATTGTGCTTCGACAGACACACACACACAAACCCCCCCCCCCCCGCCCCTCCCACACACACACACACACACACACACACAACCTCCCCCCACACACACACACAAACCCCCCCAACCCCCCTCACCACTACACAGACACACTCTTTCCTTCACACACACAAACACGCGCACACACACACACACACACACACACAAACCCCCCCCCCCACACACACACACAAACCCCCCCAACCCCCACACACACACACACCTCCCCCCCACACACACACACACACACACTTGTTAGAAAGTACATGGAGCATCAACCCTGTGCATTGTTCTCAGACAGACAGTAGTATTTCATCGGTTGTGTTGCGTGGCCGTTGTGCTTGGAGACAGCTGGCGGCTGCAGTCACACATCCATATTTATATGTTGGTTTATTTGATTTTGATACACAATTAATGGCAGAAGCAGTGTGTGTGTGTGTGTGTGTGTGTGTGTGTGTGAAGGCAACTGTGTGTGTGTGTGTGTGTGTGTGTGTGTGAATGCAACTGTTTGTGTGTGTGTGTGTGTGTGTGTGTGAAGGCAAGTGTGTGTGTGTGTGTGTGTGTTGTAAATGTTTATGAGGTCTGCATCATTGCATTCTCAACTGTGTGTGTGAGACAGACAGATGGATCTGTATACAAGTAATCAAATCTGCTTATGTATGGACTCAAGTGTGTGTGTGTGTGTGTGTGTGTATTTGTGTTTGTTTGTTTGTG
>NC_137223.1:27009074-27011574 GCF_949987685.1 Ammodytes marinus | reverse complement strand
CTTAGACAGAGCTGCTAATGCTGTCCAGAGGGAGGGGCCCCATTCAATTGAATGGGTTGAAACATAGCTAAGGCCGCTACCGATGTTAACTAGAGATGTGTGTGTGTGTGTGTGTGTGCGTGTGTGTGTGTGTGTGTGTGTGTGTGTGTGTGTGTGTGTGTGTGTGTGTGTGTGTGTGTAACAGACCTTCACCTGTCTCTCCACAGTCAACAGGTCCTCCTTCACTCTCTTCCCCAGACCACATACCTGTACAGGTAGACAGACAGACAGACAGGAGACAGATATATAAGCAAGAGGCAAGATCAAGGAGCCATGTTAGGATGGAATAGATGGTAAAGTATGTCTCAAGTGTATCATACTGCCTGATAACTACAGTGCTAATTGTGAACACCTTGAGCCTTTTGGAATTGCATTTATTTTAACCATTATTAATTCATTTTTATCAATACCAGTATTTCTTATATGAAATAACAGATGTTCGTTTATCAATTCAACATTTTTATTTTCCAGAAATCAATTGTTAAAAGAGATAAAACTAATTATTTGCCAACTGTTGTATGTGCAAAAGTGTGTGAACCCTGAGCTGCATTGCTTAAATGGAGCAGGTAAACACAATCAGATGGGCCAAACTGATTGATGAAATGGACCAATGTAATGAGAGATCTCTAGGGGAGAAATTGGGCGCCACTAGATAAAACAGAGATCAAACCAGGTCAGTTTAGGCTCACCAAAGTGAACCCATACAGGTCAGACATGCTAAAAGGGAAACAAATCTCAGAGGATCTCAGGAATAGAGTTGTGATGCTGCACATTTGTCTGGGGACAGCAACAAATAGGCCTACATTTAAAAATAAAGTTTGAGCTCCATCGGTCCACCGTGAGGCAAATCATCTACAAATGGAGAGGTCTAAGAGTGACTGAACATCTGCCTAGAAGTGGACTTCCTTCAACAATATCCTCAAGCGCCACAAGAAAAGTGATTTTTCAGTTGAAAGCCAACCCAAACTTCTGTCTGTGTGTGTGTGTGTGTGTGTGTGTGTGTGTGTGTGTGTGTGTGTGTGTGTGTGTCTGTGTGTGTGTGTGTGTGTCTGTCTGTCTGTCTGTCTGTCTGTCTGTCTGTCTGTCTGTCTGTCTGTGTGTGTGTGTGTGTGTCCTGACCTTCCTCTTGACAGCAGTGGACAGAGTGTGTGTGTCGTCAGCCTCCTGCTCTGCCTGGCTCAGTCTGGACTCCACCATGCTGTGCAGCAGCTGTGTGTGTGTGTGGAGACACTTCTGAGGACGCCACACAGGAACACACACACACTCACACACACCCTTACACACAGCCGCACTCACACACTCACCCTCACACACACACTCACCCTCACACACAGTCCCACTCACACACTCACCCTTACACACACACACACCCTCACACACACACACAGCCGCACTCACACACTCACCCTTACACACACACTCACCCTCACACACACACACAGTAGCCCGGCCATCCACGCGCTCCCTCCAGTAGCGGTCAGCCTCCTCCTGTTGTTCAATGGAGGCCACTGCGCTCCTCAGAGCCTGGAATAGAGGCAGACAAGACACACATGTTGTCACGTAACAACCACACGTACATTTATCTTATTGGGATTTCATGTGATGGACCAACACACAGTGAGAGACCAACACACAGTGAGAGACCAACACACAGTGATAGACCAACACACAGTGAGAGACCAACACACAGTGAGAGACCAACACACAGTGAGAGACCAACACACAGTGAGAGACCAACACACAGTGAGAGACCAACACACAGTGATAGACCAACACACAGTGAGAGACCAACACACAGTGAGAGACCAACACACAGTGATACACCAACACACAGTGAGAGACCAACACACAGTGAGAGACCAACACACAGTGAGAGACCAACACACAGTGATGGACCAACACACAGTGAGAGACCAACACACAGTGAGAGACCAACACACAGTGAGAGACCAACACACAGTGAGAGACCAACACACAGTGAGAGACCAACACACAGTGATAGACCAACACACAGTGAGAGACCAACACACAGTGAGAGACCAACACACAGTGAGAGACCAACACACAGTGAGAGACCAACACACAGTGATAGACCAACACACAGTGAGAGACCAACACACAGTGAGAGACCAACACACAGTGATAGACCAACACACAGTGAGAGACCAACACACAGTGATACACCAACACACAGTGAGAGACCAACACACAGTGAGAGACCAACACACAGTGGCGCAACATTGTGAACTGGAATGAAAATTATACATTGTTTTCAATTTCTTTTATAAATAAAAAACTGAAAAGTGTGGCGTGCAAAAGTATTCAGCCCCCTGAGTCACTGCTTTGTAGAACCACCTATAGCTGCAATAACAGCTGCAAATCTATTGGGGTTTGTCTCTACCAGCTTTGCCCATCTACAGACTGATATTTTTCTATCTGCGCTCCTCAGGACCTGGAATGG
>NC_137223.1:26996574-27001574 GCF_949987685.1 Ammodytes marinus | reverse complement strand
CAGACAGACAGACAGACAGACAGACAGACAGATAGACAGACAGAACATCTCTGTCTCTACACACTGTCTAAAAAACTGAAAAATACCAAAAAATAAAAATAACAGGAGTCGCCTGCAGCATGAGATCAGTTTATTACAAATGCAAATGACAGACATCCAAATGATATTCTAAAAAATCCAGTAAATCTTATCATGCACTGGACACATAAACAGAACGACCAATCACCATTAGCAGCAGCCGTTACATCATCGCAGCAACGGCCAATCAGGTCGGCTGTAGTGGGCGGAGTCATGATGTCATCGATACATTCTCAATGAAAAATAAATAAAGTGCACCAAAGAAGAGTCTCAAATAAATATTTTTACAGCAACACAAACACACGCACACATACATACAGTAACACACACACACACACACACACACACACACACACACACACACACACACACACACACACACACACACACACACACACACACACACACACACACACACACACACACACACGCACGCAGGCACACACACACACACACATACAGACAGTAACACACACACACACACACACACACACGCACAGTAACACAGTAACGCACGCACATACAGATACACACACATACAGACAGTAACACACAAGCACACACACACACACACACACACACACACACACACACACGTCGTTCTGCTACAGCTAAGCACTATGCGTCTATAAGAACCCGAAATGTAACATCGACACAACATTTTTTGGAACTTTAATTGTTTATAATCAAACGACCCCCCCCCCCCCCTCCCTCCCTCCAATATTATTTAGATTTTTAAATTTCAGATAATACAGCATACACACACACACACACACACACACACACACACACACACACACACACACACACACACACACACACACACACACACACACACACACACACACACACACACAGACACACACACACAGACACACACACACACACACACACACACACACACACACACACACACACACACACACAGACACACACATTTATAAATTGAATCACAGAAATAATGCTTTTATTGACACTACATTCTACATTAAGCAAAAAGCCCTTTAACCCTCAATCGACTGACTCTGAATCTATGATGTAATAAAGGTTTGACACTGTCAGGGGAAAATAAGAGATTATGTTTTGGGTTCACATGACAAGCAGCACCGCTCACAAACATTCATTTAAAGCTGCTCCGAGGAACTTTCAGTGTGTGTTCATTCTAGCGCCCCCCTTTGGACTAAAGCAGTAGTGTTTTTACCACGCCAGCTGTTGTTCCTGGGTGAGCGTATACCCCATGACAAAGGCATTAAGCAAAACTATATAAAAATAGCATTCTTTGTTGCACTGATGGTCTGGTTTGCTGTTACATGTAATTTATGATCATCAGAGGAAAAATGAGACTGTTTCAGAAATATTTAAAAGTTCCTCGTAGCACCTTTAAAATAATAGAACATCAGGTCTCTTCTGATTGGACAGGAGCTGCCACATACAAACACATCAAACACACACACACACACACACACACACACACACACACACACACACACACTGTTCAAACGCAACAACATGTTCGTCAGAGCACGGACTAGAAGCGTAGCAAGAAGATTTATTTCAGCTTGTGCGACGTATTGAAGGAGCAGATTCTACAGTTATAACGTTTTCCTCAAAATGACTTTTATTTTCTTTGTTTCATCGGATATAAATGTTTCATGGCGTCCACACCACTGGCAGAAAACACAATGTCTGCGTCACCTTTAAAGGACCAGTGCGTAGAATTCATTGGCATTTCTCAGAACAGACTTGGTAGAAATGTCTTGATATAATATATTCAGAAATGCTTGAATTATTGTGTAATCGCTAATGTATCATTAGTGTATTTTTTTTCCTTAGAATGAGCCTTTTATATCTACATAGGAGCGGGGCGCTGAGGCCGCCATGTTGCACCGCCATGTTTCTACAGTAGCACAGAACGGACAAACTTAACGGCCTTACACGTTTTTATATATAGTGGGCGTCCTGGGGAAATGCACCTGTTGGAAGACCAAGAAGAAGAAGAAGTACTATAGAATAAATAACTAAATACATCTTCACCTCATCACTTGATATTGTGGAAAGACTTGAGGCAGTGGTGGATGATGCCATCTTTAGTAACTATAGCTTCTTGTCCTTGAAGGTATTGTAAAAGGTGACTCAATCAACAGACAGCCTGCAGTGTGGACGCACAGCCACTAGGGGCGTAGCAACAACAACAACACACGTACAGAAACATCCCAATACAGCCACTTACTGCCTGTTTCAGAGGAGAATCGAGATATGTTATTATGTCATAGAAAGCGTTAATAAGGAGTAAATATGCCCAATGTACAGGCCTGGCTTTGACTGCGAAGTGGAACGAAGCACTTTTATATTTGATAAAGAATTGTATCTATTGGAGAAGCAGTTTTTCTTTTGGTTGCCTATATTTAAAAACCTTTTAAATGTCATGTCATGTGAAACCCTGGCCGAGTGGAGAGAGCTGACACATGGCAGGTTTAGATGAAACGCTAAAATGAGATGAAATGCAGAGAGACATCGGAGTCAGAATGTTCAAAGCCCAGTTGGTTTCTGTAGCCAGTATCTGTCCTAAGAGTCGTTTGGTGATATTGAATCTCACTGTCTCAGGGCAAAGGGCAGGATAGACCTACCTCAATAGATCAGCCGATACGCTCACACCTTTAAAGGAATACTTCACCCATACGTAACCGATGTTCTATCATTATAAAATCACTATTATAATATAATGAATGAGGTTTTTCTTCCCTCAGTCTTCCCTTGGCCCAGCTGTCCTGTTTATCCTAACTCCTACATTTTTACTGAACTGATGTCACATTATAGTAAAATGTAGGGATAGGCAGTGAGACCATAAAACACTCTTTCTGCCTTTTTCTCAGGCTAGGATGAACCGATTTCTAAAATGTTTGCACACTCATACTACATAGGATCTCAGAGTTCAACACACCTTCATATTCCCACCGGTGAAGTAGGGCTTTAAGAACAATTGTGCGATTTTTAAGAAAAGCATGACATTCTTATCATTTCTACAAACCCTAAAATGTCGCTGTTTGAAGTTTGAAAGCCCCCTTGCTGTGCTACGGTGGGCCGGTTGTGTCATGTCCTGGCCTAGCTAGGCGTCTCTTGGTGTTGTCATGAGGCCTGGTGGTGGGGGTGGAGGTGGGGGGTGCAGAGCGAGGTTTCACGGCTGATTTCCTCTCCTTGGTGCTGGGTTTGGTCTGACCGACTGAGGGCCCCCCTGCTGGAGCTACTGCTACTGGCTGTAAGATCCCTCCAGGCTCCACTATGGTGTTTATGACTAGGGAAGAAAGAAGGGACACAATGTCACATTCAGAGCATGACATGAGAGAGAGAGGGAGAGAGAGAGAGAGAGAGAGAGAGAGAGAAAGAGAAAGAGAAAGAGAAAGAGAAAGAGAAAGAGAAAGAGAAAGAGAGAGAGAGAGAGAGAGAGAGAGAGAGAGAGAGAGTTTGTGTGTGTGTTAGTGTGTGTGTGTGTCTCTCTGTGTTAGTGTGTCTGTCTGTCTTTCTGTGTGTCTGTGTCTGTCTGTCTGTGTGTGTGTGTGTGTGTGTGTGTGTGTGTCTGTCTGTGTGTCTATCTGTGTCTATCTGTGTTTGTGTGTCTGTCTCTCTGTCTGTGTTTGTGTCTGTCTGTGTCTGTGTGTCTGTCTGTGTGTCTGTCTGTGTGTCTGTCTGTGTGTCTGTCTGTCTGTCTGTCTGTCTGTCTGTCTGTCTGTCTGTCTGTCTGTCTGTCTGTGTGTCTCTCTGTCTGTCTGTGTGTCTGTGTGTCTGTCTGTGTGTGTGTGTGTGTCTGTCTGTCTGTGTGTCTGTCTGTCTGTCTGTCTGTCTGTGCATAATAAACCAAATCTCCTCTCTTACCTTCCAGCTGCCTCTGGACTCTTCTCAGCTCCTTCAGAATGGAGGTAATCTCCTGCAGGGCAGAAATGAGAAACAAATTCAGAGGAGTTCACATCAGAGTTTTCATTTTAAAGATGATATGGTATCGATAGCAGTGTAAGTGATATGTTTATGTTAATATAAGTGTTAAATCTCTCTATATGCATACAGCAATCACTTAAACAGTATGCACATAACACAGGTCTCTATCTATCTATCTATCTATCTATCTATCTATCTATCTATCTATCTATCTATCTATCTATCTATCTATCTATCTATCTATCTATCTATCTATCTATCTATCTATCTATCTATCTATCTATCTATCTATCTATCTATCTATCTATCTATCTATCTTAAACAGTATGCACAGTTCATAACACAGGTCTCCCAGTCATTCAGCTTTGCAGTAATTGCCAGATAACATTTCAAGACAGAGCGCTACAAAGAGGCGGGGTCTCTGTGCCCGTGAACGATGACTCGCTGCTCTCCATCGCGGCACTATCTGATGAAGACGGCTGTGTGTTCATGTGGTGGTGACGTAGGGACGAGGGAGGGGACTGCTCTGTGTGTTCATGTGGTGGTGACGTAGGGACGAGGGAGGGGACTGCTGTGTGTTCATGTGGTGGTGACGTAGGGACGAGGGAGGGGACTGCTCTGTGTGTTCATGTGGTGGTGACGTAGGGATGAGGGAGGGGACTGCTGTGTGTTCATGTGGTGGTGACGTAGGGACGAGGGAGGGGACTGCTCTGTGTGTTCATGTGGTGGTGACGTAGGGACGAGGGAGGGGGCTGCTGTGTGTGTTCATGTGGTGGTGACGTAGGGTCGAGGGAGGGGACTGCTCTGTGTGTTCATGTGGTGGTGACGTAGGGACGAGGGAGGGGACTGCTGTGTGTTCATGTGGTGGTGAGGTAGGGACGAGGGAGGGGACGGCTGTGTGTTCATGTGGTGGTGACGTAGGGACGAGGGAGGGGACTGCTGTGTGTTCATGTGGTGGTGAGGTAGGGACGAGGGAGGGGACTGCTGTGTGT
>NC_137223.1:26913672-26963874 GCF_949987685.1 Ammodytes marinus | reverse complement strand
GAATTCACGTGCGCGCGCACACACACACACACACACACACACACACACACACGCTATTATCATCCTGGATGGAGCGGCTCGGCGGAAACATTCCGCTGGGCCTCGGCGCTCCATCATCGGCCGCGGAGCAAGGACGGTAACCAAGGATGGAGACAGAACACACACACACACACACACACACACACACACACACACACACACACACACACACACACACACCACACACACACACACACACACACACACACACACACACACACACACACACACACACACACACACACACACACACACACACACAGACAGACAGACAGGTCGCTCCCTCCTTCCTCCACGCCCTGCTCCTCTTACCTCCGCTCCAGATGCTCCAGACGCTTCTCCCCGCGGATTGAAGCCCAGTGAGACGCGCTGAGAGGCGGATAGAGCGAGAGAGACGAGCCCCGGGCCGCTGTGGAGCCTGCAGGCCGACAGCAGGGCGATGCAGGGCCGGCGGCAGGGCGAGGCAGGGCGGGGAATGAACCAGATTCCTCCCGGTCGGTCCGTGAGGCAGTTAGAGCATCTCCATCTCTGTCTCCTCCTGACGCACCCGCTGCCACCCGCTGCGTCACAGGAACCGCCACGACTAGCCTTCACAATAAAAGCCCCAAGATACAAACCCTTCACGGCCAGCCTTCACAATAAAAGCCCCAAGATACAAACCCTTCACCTGTTACGATGTTTTATATGGGATTTAAATGCCGTTGTTGTAGCAAATTTCTATTTGTGTGCTGTTTGTGTGTGTACATCTGTGTCTTGTGTGTGTGTGTGCGTGTGTGTGTGTGTGTGTGCATGTGTGTGTGTGTGTGTGTGTGTGTGTGTGTGTGTGTGCGTGTGTGTGTGTGTGTGTGTGTGTGCGTGTGTGTGTGTGTGTGTGTACGTCATGGTGTACATACACACTGCACACATAAACATTGGCTACATATACATGTGTGTGATAATTAATTAGCGCACCTGTGTTTACGTTTGCAACCACGGGATGACGTAGCCCAGTCTAGAGCAGTCACAGGTGAACAACTGATGAGGTTTGAACGGAAGAAGCCGATCAGTTTTTAACCGTGCGTGCGTGCGTGTGTGTGTGTGTGAGTGTGTGTGTGTGAGTGTGTGTACTTGTAGGCTACAACTATTTTTGTGAGAACTAATTTGAGTTTTAGACCATAAGAGTGAGGACATTTTGTCCGGTTCTCACTTTGGGACAGGCCTTTAAAGGGCTGTTTGAGGGTTAACACTGGCTTTTAAGGTTCAGGTATGAATTAGGTTTATATTAGGGTTAGGGTAAGGGTTGTGGTTAGGCATTTAGTTTTGATGGTTAGGGTTAGGGTAAGGGGCTAGGAAATGCATTATGTCAATGAATGTCCTCACAAGTATAGCCGTACAAACGTGTGTGTGTGTGTGTGTGTGTGTGTGTGTTGCTGTCAAATACTTTTTTAATATATTTCAGAAAGTCACCCAATACTCAAGAAGATATTTTTAGGGTTTTTTCACTTAATTTACACTTGAACTATAAAGTGTAGGGGAGAACGGGGTAAGTAGGCACACTTTTTACTCTAGTGAGAATTGCTCATCACCAAAACATCTGTCAATAGCCATTCCTACATTACATTGAAGCTTAAGGTGTTGGCTAGAAATGTGTGTCTCTCTTTTTTTCCAACTTATTGTAATGAAGAAGTAATTTACCATCAAAGACACTCTGACACATTGTGACAACCAACCCCATCAAGGGGTCGGTTGTCACACACTATGGGGTTGTTTGTCACAATGTTATCTTAATGGGAAAAATCTTAAAAAGAAGGCAAGGAGGCAGGACCAAATTTGAATGTTTAATTGCATTGTCAAGTTGACAAATAGGCCTACATAACGTTCTGTAGCCTTGGCAGCTGGTCTAGTTTGGGATGCACTGGGTTGTTTTGATTTTGTTGCCCTTTTTTCTTTTGCTTGCTAGCTGCCTTTTCCTGCTCTATTATTTCCTTCTCTGGGGTGTCAGTGAGGATACAGCTTGACAATTTCTTTCGTTATTGGGTTCCTTTTCTGGCTGCAGCCTTGAGATAACATGTGACAACCAACCCCCCAAAAAATTTGACGACCAACCCCAACTTGAATTTCTTGCTAGCATCAAGGCCAACAACCATCTGACAACTAATTAGCTTGCTAACCACAATCTAAACTATAGTTTACCCTTCACACTTTCTGAGGGTAACAAGTGTTTTGTTATAAACCCATTGTGTAAAAGCCTAGAAGAAAAATACTGAGAAGCAAAATATTTTGAATTTGACATGAAAAACACAAAACATCCTCTCACCTGAAATGCAGCAGTCGAACTCCAAGGAAGTCTATGTATGTGACCTCTGATCCCAATTCTGGACCTTTTTTATATCAACATTTCAGAGCTAGCGCGCTCTGGTGGCGAGATATAACGAATGTGACATCCAACCCATGTGACAAATTACCCCGTTCTCCCCTACTTCTAAAAAAAATACACTACTGCAAAACATTGTTATTGTCTGTTTGGCCGTACAGAGTTCAGTCATGTCACCACACACTGTTTCATCAGGTCTGGACAATCATTACTCACATAAATATAAAATTGACAATTTCACTTAGGTTAGAATAATTACACAAAACCAATCAAAAACCAGATAGATAGATAGATAGATAGATAGATAGATAGATAGATAGATAGATAGATAGATAGATAGATAGATAGATAGATAGATAGATAGATAGATAGATAGATAGATAGATAGATAGATAGATAGATAGATAGATAGATAGATAGATAGATAGATTTTCAATTTTTCGAAAACCGGATTTATAACAGACATATCAACTTTCTGAATCTGAAAAGTATGTACTGTCAATATCTATCTATCTATCTATCTATCTATCTATCTATCTATCTATCTATCTATCTATCTATCTATCTATCTATCTATCTATCTATCTATCTATCTATCTATCTATCTATCTATCTATCTATCTATCTATCTATCCATCCATCCATCCATCCATCCATCCATCCATCCATCCATCCATCCATCCATCCATCCATCCATCCATCCATCCATCCATCCATCCATCCATCTATCTATCTATCTATCTATCTATCTATCTATCTATCTATCTATCTATCTATCTATCTATCTATCTATCTATCTATCTATCTATCTATCCATAAAAGGTAAACTCTCAGACACACATTTTTACAAATGAAACAATTCCACAATTTTTTCTGTCTTTAAATCTTTATTGAACTAAATTATAACAGCTACAGTCATTAGCAACCAAAGAACCCAACATTTAAAATCCACATATCAGAAAACTAAAAGAGTTAAAGCACAGACATAAAGAGCTAGACTCTGAGAGGTGTTGCATTACATTCTGTACACTGCACTGTATCAGAATGAAAGTAATGAATATTCTTCACCCCCATAGCTAGCAACATACGAGTTTACAGAGCCTAGGCTGTGTATTAACACTGGCTTTGTGTTAGTGCACACACAGTACAGACAGGTAGTGGATCATGACGCGATATTCACTGAACAAGCGTTCTCTAGAATCACTGACTCCATCTGCTGCTGGAGTCACATGATCTGACGCTGTGGTTTGGGATGACATCATCTCAGAAAGAAATTCATACAAATCAGTAAAACGAATAATAATAATAATAATAAAGATAATTTTAATGATAATGTATTTATAGCAACATTCTGATCCAAGAATAAATGTATTAAAGTGAAAATCAAAGTAAACACAGTTAGTAAAAGTTCAGCCCTGAGGAGATCATTTAACCATCTCTAAGAAAAACTCATTTCTGACATTAAAGTCACAGTCAGTGATTCAGATATGAACCGAGTGAAGCCTCGTCCACCACCAACATCTAAACCTCAGGACTGGAAGTTATCTCCCTCCTACACATCACACAGAGACACTGAGGAACCAGGAGACTCAATCATAAACCCAGGATACAGAGGTTCAGTGAATGTGGTGTTGAATGTGTGGATGTGGATCAGTGAGTCAGAGGAGACTGTGTAGAAGGACAGAGAGCCAGCAGGACAGTCCACATACACTGCTACTCTGTGAGAGACAGGGGAGGAGGAGGAGGAGGAGGAGGAGGAGGAGCAGGAGGAGCAGGAGGAGGAGGAGATGGAGATGGATGTGTTTATGTTATTGTCACGGAAAAAGTAACCATAATCATCAGTGCAGTCCAGACTCAAGGACTGATCGTTATCTCCAAACCTTGAACCGCGTCCTTTCCTGCTGATTCCTCTGTAACTCACTGAAATAGAAACTCCTCCGCTCCACTTAAACTCCCAGTAACGGCGACCAGTCAGACCATTACTACACAGCAGCTGAGGACAGAGGTCAAATCTCTCTGGATGATCAGGATATGGCTGCTCCTCTCTCACACGTGTCACCTTCCTGTTGTTGTCAGACAATTTGAGGTATCTGCACACTGTGTTTGTGTCCAGTGTGAGTTCACAGGAATCTGATGGAGAGAAAAAGACACAGCAGCAGTTTATCATCAGACACCTGAAGACTTTATTCTGTGTTGGTCTTTTGATGTTCTTCATTTCTATTCTCCTTATTATCAGGAGCGCTGATCTAATTCAAAGATGGATTCTTTAGATTTTGTAGATCAAAGTTATTGTGGTATGAACTCGGTATCTCCTCTCGGAAGTGTGGTAACATGATAGGAGGAGTAGTACCTTCAATTAGTCAATTAGTCAATGTGTAAATTGACTAATTGAAGGTACTACGAGGAACTTTAAACATTTCTGAAACAGTCTAATTTTTTCATCTGATGATCATAAATGACATGTAACAGCAAAAACAGACCATCAGTGCAAAGAATGCTATTTTTATATATTTCTTCTTAATGCCTTTGTCCGGGTACGCTCACCCAGGAACAACAGCTGGCGTGGTAAAAACACTACCGCTTTTGTCCAAAGGGGGGCGCTAGAATGAACACAAACACCTTTACAAAAACTTAACTCCAACTGAGTCCACACTTACACTTCTTCAGCTCATCACGTTTTATCCTCTGCTCGTCACCGTGGTCCATCCTGGAGGAAGAAACACAGTCAGAATGATTTTCTATCAACATTAGTCCTAACTGCTGTTCAACATGAAGCAGTGTTCCTCAGTTTGTCAGTGTGACAGAGAAACAGACACTTCCTGGTTCGAACGGGAATCCAGGGATTTGCAGAAGCAGAATTGGTGAACACAAATAACAAAATGTGGATCATATAAAACTAGCACTACTGAAATGTTTCATGTGTCCACTTACAGAGCTTTGTTGGAGGCCTCGGGCCCTGGCTGAACAGCCTCCCCAGAAGCAGAGGAATGGTCCAGATCTTCCTCTGTTTCTGGTCTGTCTGGTTTCCTGGAAGCTACAAAGCAACATGACATCAGTGAGAGGATGCTAGTAAACGTTAGTCATGGAAACACTTTCTAAAAACACATTTCTGATATCAGGGTTTAGGTTCAATTACTATTATCCTAAACCATCGGTCATAGATAACAGGGATCAGGACGGGGAGGGAATGAGTCCTTACACCAAGTGAAGGAGTTCAAGGACTGAGTGAGTTAAGTTAAGTTTCTTTACTAGTCAATGGTTATATTGAATCAATGGAGCGTGTGATTGGCTGGAGACTGGGAGCAGTGTGGGCGGTGCTTCACTTGCTTTACTGTTGTGACTATAAGAGAGCTGAGCCGGAAGGCAACACTATTACCTTAGTACGACCCAATACAGATCAACTAAGGATGATCTGAGCTGTTGGCGAGGGGATTGGCCGAGCTTCTCACTGCCTCCGTCCAGACGTCTAACCTTTTTCCCCTTTGTCAAAATAATCATCTTAGTTATCGGTTAAAGAGAGGAGTTCCATCTCCCCACGGCCAGTGGCAGAAAGACAAACCCAGAGGCAATTCAGCTGAATACTTGTTATCAGATTAATTTAAAGATATTCTAAAAAAAATAGCTTTGGTGAACACAAAAAAGCGCTATATAAAACCTATCAATTATTATTATAAAAATAAAAATAAATATTTTCCTGCCAATCATCAAATGTTTCCAATTCAATTTATTTTAAAAGATAATCAGAGTATCTCTATTCTGTACAACTGGTGTTGGTGTTGTAAGTAAGTAAGTAAGTAAGTAAAATGTATTTATAAAAGCACACTTATAACAGTTTGCACTGACCAAAGTGCTGTACATAGTGCATTCAGTAGGCCAACATGAAGGCAAAATAACAACAACAACAATAGAAAAAATAAAGATAAAAATATAAAGGACATATAACCCAGACATCCACACACACACATAGACAGTAGTGCAGAGGTCAGATAGCTAATGGGGAGGGAAAGCCAGGGTGTACAGATGGGTTTTGAGCCTTGATTTAAAGGCATAAATGGAGGGGGCATCACGTATGTCAGGTGGCAGTTGGTTCCACAAGCGTGGAGCCGCTACTGTGTTGTGATATCACCTGTTCCATCTTTACATCACTCACCTTTGGGGTCCGAACTGGTGTTTGGTAATTTTGTCACCAGATAATTTCTGTCTATATTGTCCAAAACCAAGATGATCTTGTTGTTATCTGCTGTTGTCGCCATGTTTTCTCTCTGTCAAGATCTTAGAGAAACAAAAAGAAAATATTCACCTGTACAGTGTATGAACGGCCCACTGACTCTGCTTCGTGTCTGAGTAACTCAGACTTATTGTTTTTTGACTTTTGAATGTTTCAATGCTGAAAACAACAAAATGTTCAAGAGAACTGATGTTTTATTTTTAATTATTCCAGACAGTCTTTCGTCTTGGCCCCTGTCCTCCACAAGAAAACGCAAAAGTTCAGACTTTACAAGGGCCCATCCTAGCTAGATTTGACAGATTTCCCCCAATGCATTCTGAAAATATTCTACTCTGAAGATTTGATGTCACAGTGACCTTTGACCTCGATAATCCATTCAGTTAATATTTGAGTCAGAGTACATGTCTGTAAAGTTTGAAGAGAATCCCTCAAAGAGTTCATGAGATACTGTGTTCATAAGAATGGCCCTGACAGACAGACAGACAGACAGACAGACAGACAGACAGACAGACAGACAGACAGACAGACAGACAGACAGACTTTACAATTGTGTATCTCTTCAGGTGTAAAATTATTCTTTTGTTCTTTTTTTCTCTCAGTAAACATCACTGCTTTATCTGTGATACATCGGATACGCTTCAGTAAACCTCCAGTCTGTAAACAGAGTGATGTGAAAACCAGTTCAACAAGTGCCAGGTGTTTCCAGTCTGCCAGGTGTTTCCAGTCTGCCAGGTGTTTCCAGTCTGCCAGGTGCAGAGATCAACATTAGCCTCAGGCAGGTAAAGCAGAGGCGGACAGACTGGAAACACCTGGCACTTGTTGAACTGGTTTTCACATCATTCTTTTGACAGACTGGAGGTTTACTGAAGTATGGAGTATTGTCAAGAGGAAGATGATACACACAAGACCCAACAATGCAGACATGGGCTTCCATAACACCTCAGCAGTGCCACAGGCTGATAGCATCCATGCCACGCCGCATTTAGGCAATAATTCTTGCAAAAGGGGCCCAAACCAAGTACTTAGTACATATGTATGATTATACTTTCTAGAGGGCCGACATTTCTGTATATAAAATCCTTTTTTTATTGATTTTATGTAATATTCAAATTATGTAATTTTGAATTTGGGTTTTCATAAGCTGTAAACCATAATAATCAAAACAAATAAAGGCTTGAAATATCTCACTTTGCATGCTATGAGACAAGTCTATATAATATATTAGTTTCACCATTTAGGTTGAATTACTGAAATAAATGAACTTTTGCACGATATTCTAATTTTTCGAGTTTCACCTGTATATTAACCACATGTTGCTTTAAAGGCCTTTCACTGTGTTCCTCAGTCCTGGTTCCTAACAAAGGGGAACCAGAACCTCTAGAACCTCAGGCTGCCACAGAGGCCGTCTGCTTTCAAAGTTTTCATTCAAACGCCCTGAAATTGGCTACGAGTAACTTTCAGTGTGTGTTAATTTTGGCGGCCCCTTTGGACAAGAGCGGTAATGTTTTTACTACGGCAGCTGTTGTTCCTGGGTAAGCGTACCCATGACAAAGGCATTAAGAAAAACTATATACTAGTAGTATTCTTTGCACTGATGGTCTTGTTTGCTGTTACATTTAATTAATGTTCACCAGAGGAAAAATTAGACTGTTTCAGAAATATTTAAAAGTTCCTTGTAGCTGCTTTAACAATGATGACAAATTATGACAAATTATGATACAATAATAAAATTCCTCTTCGGGCATTGATGGTTTGAAATAATTTTCAATGTGAAGACAAGATAAAGTTTGACTTTCTTATTTTAGAGAGACAAACTGCAAACAGGCAGAAAAGATAAAGATCAAATGTACAATGTAACTGCTGCAGATTTCCGTAATCATGAAAGAAAACATAAGAACCAGAAAACCATTGAAGAGTTAAATACAGATTCAGATTTCTGAGCTGATTCCAAATGAAAACAGAGATTTGAGCTCACCTGAAGTTCTGCTGAGTTGTGACAGTCCGTCCTCTCACAGAGTCCACCGCGCTGTGAGGCTCTGATCAGACTATACAACCAGTTATACCCTGAACATTATCACCGCCCACTCCTGTGTGTGTGTGTGTGTGTGTGTGTGTGTGTGTACATTATCACCGCCCACTCCTCTGTGTGTGTGTGTGTGTGTGTGTGTGTGTGTTACCTGTTTGTGAGAAAGATCTGATTATACGGAAAGATAATAGAGAAACACAGTCTCAGAAATTAAGAAGACAGACCACATTCTGCAGGTGTGTGTGTGTGGGCGTGTGTGTGTGTGTGTGTGTGTGTGGGCGTGTTACCTGTCGAGCCAGGTGAGAGAACAGGCTCGGTCGACCCCAGTTTCGGCTCGTCTGGAAAGTAGACGAGAGTAGCCGAGTGCAGTCGGGGGAGGGTTTAAAAGGGATAGAAGCAATCTATGCAATTTGCGTTTTAACTGTTTTTAACTGTTTTTAAACTGTTTTAATCATTTATCCCTGCCTGGCGGTCCGCTCTGTGGCGTCGCTGTTGGCGTCTGTGTTTCGCTGCCCGGCGTCGGTGCTCCTCCGGCCGGTCCTAGCGCTGGGTTGCGTCGCACCCTTTGTGCTTGGCGCCTCTGGCCTTGCCTCGTGGGCTGGGCGTGGCCGGTCCGGCGGGCTGTACGGGCCGCCCCTCCGGGGGTTTCGGCTGTGGTTGCTCCTCGTGGCAACGGTGCATTTGGCTATTTCCCTATTCTATACTGTCTATTCTCTATCTATGGCCCCGGTCCTCCTCAGGACTAGTGCCGCACTGGGGCGTGCTCTCTGGGGGCGGGGTGCTGAGGGGGCTGGCTCTGGTTCTGGGGGGCTGGCGCCGATTGTGTGTCGGTGGGGAACGGTAGAGTGTAAATCAATGTTATTTAATGTTAATTGTGTTCATATTGTTTAACATTGTTATAGCGTTATTAATAACAGCCTGAGGAGCTGCCTCGGTCTCGGTTTGTCTGGGCCTGAGTACCGGTTGTCCTCCCACTGAAAAATTGTCCTGCCGACGCTAATTGCATAACTGATAACTCTGTCTATCTTCCATGATTGGCTGAGCGTTGCCCCGGGGGTTCTTTCCCTCTGTCTACCAAGCACTCTCCATGCTACTCGACTGACTCCGAGTTCTGTGCGGAATCAGCTGTCCTAGGAACGGATGCTCCCCGCCTGCTATTGCCTCACATCAGCACTGATTCACCGTCCATCAGGATAGTACTCTTTCTACTCGCTTGCTTGTTCAATCTTTAAATTAATTTTTGCTTTGCTCACTGGTTGCCTGTCTGTCCTCTTCCAGTTTTCCCTGGTCGTGACGAGACGGTGTGGATCTGGTCCCCCCTCCGGTAACATCTGAGAATGGACCATCAACGGGGAAGATGTTGCAGTGGTTAAGGACGACACCTGGAGACGTGGGATGTAATCCCGGCCCTGGAAACCTTAGTTTTCCCTGGTGGAGACGAGACGGTGTGGATCCTCTGGCAGCATCTGTCTTCCTGCATCCACACTATTCGCACTTTACTTAGTATTACCATGTAATCACCTGGTCAATGATCAAATTCCTTCGTGATTGTCTCTACTTATGACATCTATTGCAGTATGTCCGTCCTGGGAGAGGGATCCCTTACTCTGTCGACTCTCCCTGAGATTTCTTAAATTTTTTATTCCCGGTAAAGGGTTTTTACTGGGAGTTTTTTCTCAGCCGAGCTAAGGGTGTAAGGGCAGGGTGTCATATTGCATCATATTGTATGCAATGTAAAGACCACTGAGACAAATGTATTTGTGATTTTGGGCTATACAAATAAAACTGATTTGATTTGATCTTCTTAACCCTTTAGGCGCCAAAGTCGCAAAATTGCGACATGACGCTTTACTGAATCTTACTGCTGTGTCTCCGTCTAACTTTAAAGAATACTTTGTATGTGACGATTCTTATTATGATTGAATCAGAGCCCTGAAGCTTGAAACATATTAATATTATTATGTAAAAAAAGTGCGACCTCAGCACAAAATGAAGGATCATAGTTAATGGCTGCTGGTTCACCTCCTTCATCTCAGTGAAACTCTGAGTTGTGAGTTTGGACAATGCTAGAGTAGCAAATTATAAGAGCAAAATGAACTGTAGTGGTTTAATGAATCTTTAAAATGTAACGTGGAAAACACATTTTTTAAAGCTTGGATAAAGAAAATGCTGTTGCTAATTCTTAAGTCCCTGATATTAGTGCATCCAAGAATGTTCTTCTTATTTGATATTTATTTGCAATTAGTGGCCATGGTTATGTTCATACTATTTGTATCACAGGGAAATGTTTAGTTAGGGTTAAAATTATATAATCTATCTTAAAAAAGAAACCAAGGAAGTAATTGCAGCAAGCAAACACTAATTGAGTGAAACAATAGTCTCAGACAGCTCCATCAGTCAGTGAGCTCCATGGTAACGCAGTGATTGACAGGCTGACTGAAATGCTCTTTATCTGGACAGAAACTCCCCTCTCCCAACCCCACACCCCTCTTAAAATACACAAACGTTTTGCCTTTACTGTTGCACATACTCGCGACCCCAAAAAAGTCGGTCCGCGTACTGACCCCCCCAAAGGCCCATTCTGAGCCAGGAAAAACCCTGATATGTACATATCACCCAAGGATTCAAGTCTCCTCTTGGCAACTTCTTCTTCTTCAAAAAAGCACATTTTAAGTAATATTGTGCCAGAAGGCCTTAAATGTAAATATTCTATTGTGTTTTGGTATTTTTTGAATGACCAGAAACAGAAGTCAACACAATTCTAAGCGTGTGTGTGTGTGTGTGTGTGTGTGTGTGTGTGTGTGTGTGTGTGTGTGTGTGTGTGTGTGTGTGTGTGTGTTTGTGTGAGTGAGTGAGTGAGTGAGTGAGTGAGTGAGTTAGTGTGTGTGTGTGTGTGTGTGTGTGTGTACTGGTTCACGGGGATAACAGTGGACCTGAGTGTCATATCACTCACACCAACAGTGGACTACAGATCTAACAGTGGACATTTTTCAAGATGTCTCTTGGAAATGCTTTGAATCATGTTAAAAACTGTGTGTGTGTGTGTGTGTGTGTGTGTGTGTGTGTGTGTGTGTGTGTGTGTGTGTGTGTGTGTGTGTGTGTGTGTATGTGCTCTTCCCCAGTTGTAACAGTCAGTAACTACACATTACTTCAGAACCAGTCAAAGCTTCAGACACAACTTCTCATGCAGCGTTTTTTATTTATTTTTACCAATTCATACTATGTAGGATGCAGTTTGTTTTCTGAATGCTTAAACAGTGATTTCTGAAGCCCATTTCCTCAAACTATTTCCACTTTTAGACAATGCATTTACCAAGTGCGTCAAACTGAATACACATTCTCAGCTTCACACTAACCCTAACCCTTGTCATGTAACATTTAATTACACACATCACATTTTAGACAATTTGTTAATTTACAAATATTTGCATTAGACTGAGAGCAGCACAGGAGCAAATCTAAAGCCTGGAAACATCACTACAGGAGATTCTGTAGCACTTTACAATAAGGTACATTCATTAATTATTAGCTAATGCTAAACTAGCATTAACAAAGGATAACTAACTGTTAATAACTGCTTAGTTAATGATTATTAAGCCCAGCAACAGACCCGGATTCGATTCCCGCCCGCAGTCGTTCTCTGCATGTCACTCCCCTCTCTGCCCCATTTCACCTCTGTCTCTCTGCACTAGCAATAAAAGCATAAAAAAAAGCCAAAAAATATCTTTAAAAAAATAGGTAACACTTTATAATAACTATCCGTTGTAACTCGTTTATAGATCATTAGTAAACTCTTAATTAATTATTATTAATGATTTGTTAAGTGTTTGTTAGCAGTTTGTTAAGGATTTATAACAATGGTAGATAGTTAATAGCTTAATAATTGAATCAGTTCATCTGGGAGGTAATCCGAGATACCGACGAGGCTGAAATAGGCTATTGACTATACACAGTGCATGGGCAACTGAGGGCAGCCCCATTTTCAAATATTTTTAAATAAACTCAATACACACTGTGCATGCCATGGACTTGAACGTGACGTGATCAGTTAATCTCGGATTACCTCCCAGATGAACTGATTCAATTATTAAACTATTAACTATCTACCATTGTTATAAATCCTTAACAAACTGTTAACAAACACTTAACAAATCATTAATAATCATTAATTAAGAGTTTACTAATGATCTATTAACGAGTTACAATGGATAGTTATTTTAAAGTGTTACCAAAAAATATTTAAGTATACAAAAATATACAAAAAACTGTGACTGTGTAGGAGAAATATTGAGGTAAGTTGGTACGGTTTTAGATGCTTTTTGAGGGCATCCTTTTAGCACCTTTTTTTGGGGTGTTTTTTCTAAAGATTTCTTTAAATGTTTGCAAAGGTTTTTGGACATTTTGAAATGTACATTCCAATCAACATTGACATTTCTAATTTAACAAACTGAAATAGTGTCAATATAAAATATTGTAGGTTGTCTCCCCCTTACACATTACACAGAGACACTGAGGCACCAGGTGGTCCAATCCCAAACCCAGGATACAGAGGTTCAGTGAATGTGGTGTTGAAGGTGTGGAGGTGGATCAGTGAGTCAGAGGAGACACTGTAGAAGGTCAGAAAGCCAGCAGGACAGTCCACATACACTGCTACTCTGTGAGAGACAGAGGAGGAGTGTATGTGGACTGAGGAGGGGGAGGTGGGGGAGGAGGGGGAGGAGGGGGGGAGGGGAAGGAAGAGGAGGAGGGGGAGGAGGGGGAGGAGGAGGAGGAGGAGGAGGAGGGGATGCGTGTTACTCTGTAATTGTGCCGGACAGAGTAACCACCACCATCAGAGCAGATCAGACTCCAGGACTGATCATTCCCTCCAAACACACTGTATTCACTGCTTCCTTTCCTGCTGATTCCTCTGTAACTCACTGATATACAAACCCTTCCGCTCCACTCGACCTCCCAGTAACAGTGACCAGTCAGACCATTACTACACAGCAGCTGACACCAGAAGTCAAATCTCTCTGGATGATCAGGATATGGCTTCTTCTTCTTCACACGTGTCACCTTCCTGTTCTTGTCAGACAGTTTGAGGAGTGTGTGTACTGTGTTTGTGTCCAGTGTGAGTTCACAGGAATCTGATGGAGAGAAAAAGACACAGCAGCAGTTTATCATCAGACACCTGAAGGCTTTATTCTGGGTTTAAAGTTATAAAGTTAAATTATGACACATTCGGTCAAACTGAATCCACACTTACACTTCTTCAGATCATCACGTTTTAACCTCTGCTCTCCACCGTGGTCCATCCTGGAGGAAGAAACACAGTCAGAATGATTTTCTATCAACATGATCCTAACTGCTGTTCAACATGAAGCAGTGTTCCTCAGTTTGTCAGTGTGACAGAGAAACACTTCCTGGTTTGAACCGGAATCCAGGGATTTGCAGAAGGAGAATTGGTGAACACAAATAACAAAATGTTGATCATATAAAATGAGCACTATTGAAATGTTTGATGTGTCCACCTACAGAGCTTTGTTGGAGGCCTTGGGCCCTGGCTGAAGAGCCTCCCCAGAAGCAGAGGACTGGTCCAGATCTTCCTCTGTTTCTGGTCTGTCTGGTTTCCTGGAAGCTACAAAGCAACATGACATCAGTGAGAGGATGCTAGTAAACGTTAGTCATGGAAACACTTTCTAATAACACATTTCTGACTTCATGGGATAACAAATATAGCCATTGTAATATATGCTCTGGTTCAACCAGAACATGTGTTATATTTAAAATCATCACAACTTTTGTGAACGTCTGGTGGTGAACACCCACAGATCTGACCCAGAGTGTCTGAGGACATCCAGTTTAACACATTTTTTTAAACATAAACTTGTCATGAGATAAATTAAAAGATATTATTCAAAATAAATACACATCTTGCTTAAAGGAACACCTATGAAAACAAAGATGTTCCCGACAATCTTCATTTGTTTGTAATACACTATTTGTTTGTTAACAAAAAAATCCCATTTAGTGTCTCTACTTCTGTATTGTACAACTTCTTTTAGTGATCTGATATCCTTCTCCATCTTTCCATCACTCACCTTTGGGTCCTGTTACGGTCTTTGGCAATTTCATCACCAGATCATTTCTATTTATCTTGGCAAAAAACTTCCTGGCCACTTCAATTCCTGTCATGTAGGTCTTCATCAGCAGATTCACAATTTCCAACAGGCTTGCATTTTCTAGTCCATTTGGGGTTTCTGTGTGAGTATTTGGATCCTGCAGAAACGACTTGAGTTTTTCAATGTCGTCGTCACCTAAATTCTCCATAATCTCCAAGAGGCCCTCTTTTGATAATGTCATGTTTTCTCCCTGCAAAACTCTGACAGATACAAACAAAAAAAATATTTTAACGAAAAATACTATTTTTTATTTTTTAGATGTTTAACACTTTATAAACAGACTAGTTAGCAGTTTGATTTGCAATTTAACAGGTTAATTTTTGTTTTTCTCCAAATAAATCAGGATTTTAAAATGTTATTTTTATTAATTCTACAGTCCACTGACTCTGCTTCGTATCTGAGGAACTCAGACTTCAGGAATTATGTTTTAACTTTTGATTGTTTTAACACTGATAATAACAAACTATGAAGAAAAATTATTACTTTTGATCATCAGACTGCTGTTCATCTTTGAACCCAATAGACCGGTTACTCTTAGTGGAAACACAGCTGGGGCCAGGTTCAGGTCCAGGAGAGTCTGGTCTGTTGAACACACACACACACACACACACACACACACACACACACACACACACACACACACACACACACACACACACACACACACACACACACACACACACACACACACACACACACACACACACACACACACACACACACACACACACACACACACACACACACACACACACACACACACACACACACACACACACACACACACACACACACACACACACACACACACACACACACACACACACACACACACACAAAGAGTTTTGAGAGTGAATGATGACGGTGCAGTGATTTGAGTCATATACAGTTAGAGATCCTCATGTCACCTTTGAGCTTTGGTCCGGCCGCCAAGTTTCAACTTCAGAATGGTTTTAGACTTTTGCGGTTTGTTCGCACACTGACCCATAGAGCCTTCACCTTCACACAAACACAACAAAATGTCCATTCATTACAACAAGCAAAAACTTTTTTTTTTTTTGAGGCACAGGGGCCCAGAGCTTTGGTCTGGCCGCCATGTTCCCCTCCCTCCTCTCTGTCCTCACTCTGATCCATAGCAGAGCCCACACCTTCACACAAACAAATGTGACCATTAAAAAAACAGCAAATGTTTTAAATCATTTCAGATGGAATAAATAAAGTCTCAGCATCTTCCACGACTGTTATGAATAAACAAATGTCATTAGAGCGAAACCAGTATATTTGAAATGATCCCAACTGTGGTGCCACCTAGTGGTAGAAACAAACAGACCCAGTGTGGTGCCACCTAGTGGTAGAAACAAACAGACCCAGTGGTAAACGCCCACAGATCTGACCCAGAGTCACTGAGGTCGTTCAGCAACACATTTGAGATTTTCAGACAAATAGACTTATTTTTCAAACACTTTCAAATAAATATTTACCAGTCATATTTTTGTTTACTTGTTAAAAGCGAAACAAATTCAGTGTCTGTATTCTGTTCTATAAAATATGATGTCAGTGTTGTGATGTCACCTCTTCCATCTTCACATGACTTACCTGTGGAACTGGTGCCTGATAAGGTTTTCACAAGATCATTTCTATTTATCTTGCCCAAAACATTCATGGTCACTTTATTAGTTTCTGTGACGTAGGTCTGGACGATCTGATCCACAGTTTGTGTTCGGTTTGCTGTTTCCAGTCGACTCTTACGGATTGCTGGAAAGCCACAGAGGCTCTCTTGCTCTAGATACCACTTGAATTGATCAAATTCCTCCTTCCGTAAATCATTTAAAATGTCCAAGAGGACCCCTTTTGTATTCGTCAGCTCTTCTTCCTGCAAAGATCTGAGGGACACAAAAAGAAAAAAAACTTAACGAGAAAAACACTACTTCCTTTGTAGATTTTAAACTATTTAGTCTGTTTAGCAGTTTCATTTGCAATTGAAATGTTTCATAAGTTTGTGAATCTTAAATCATCAGGATGTTTAGTTCCCTGTCTGCTCGCTGCCATGCTGATGAGCCGTTGCAGCTGAACTGTTTTTGCCCTGAAGTTAAGTTTATACTTTTGTTTTTGGCTAATGCCGTAACAATTGGGGGCTCGTCCGGGATCTAAACATTTTACCATCAACAGTTCAAGAATTTTTGGAGTTGGTAGTAATTTCAGAAAAAAATGGCAACTGAAGTTCTGATCCATCGGAGTATGCTACAAATCTTGTATATATATATATATATATATATATATATATTAGGGCTGTCAAAATTAACGCGTTAACGCAAGGTGATTAATTTCTGGAATTAATGCGTTAATTTTTTTTAACGCATTTAACGCATGTGCAGAATGATACACTTTAGTCACTCTTACCTGACCCAGGATCAGTAGCTGCGCACAGCCAAACATAGCCGGCCAGAACAGCACTTACGGCCAAACACGTCAGACTATAAGCATGAGACTAGGAGAGGAGGAGTATGTTTTATCCGCTCTTTATTTTCCTTCTTTCACAGACACAGCAGCATAGATCGCAGGAAAAGAAACACAGGCTTAAACTCCGCTCGTGACTCGTGAGGAGACGTTACAACAGCTGTTGCGACCCGCGAATCGTGGCCGTTAATAACATGCATAAACTATAGCCTAACTTATAACAGCGATAGGGACTGCATGTAGGCTATTTACTCACTCACGGGTGATTCCCATAAACTCAAATAAACACGTTTCACATGTGGAATGATCGATTACTGCGGCAACGCTCACACATCCGACCGAGGGAGAAGAGAAAGGAAACTTACTAAACAGACTGACATCACGGCAGCTAACTGACAGTTATCCACACTGAATAAAACACATCTTAACACACTGTAAAAATATCAAACACTAACTTATGAACTTTGGGGCCTTTTCTACACACAGACACACGAACAAACTGCAATCAGGTTGTATTCAGGAATGCAAAACCATGGATTCACTCAATACATGCCATTATAGCCTATGCTATATTTGCTGAATAGAGACAGCCAAATTTAAGTTGGTTGTTTTAGTTGATTATAATTTATTTGCAGTAATTATTTGGATTTTCAATGAATAAAAACTACATTTAAATGTATATATTCACCTTCTGTCCTTTATCTTTCAATTCATGTAACAATATACAGAAGAAATGGTAATTTTTTGGGCCTATTTCGAATGGTAGAATTAATCGTGATTAATCCACGGAATCCTGTGATTAATCTGATTAAAAATGTTAATCGTTTGACAGCCCTAATATATATATATATATATATATATATATATATATAACGGCCATTAAAGCAAGTCATCACCCTAAAATGTACATATTGCCTTAAGGGGACTTCCGTTGTGTCTTGACAGAAAAACTTCCCCACAACGTGAGTCATACCAGCAAACAGACACACACACGCACACACACACACACACACACACACACACACACACACACACACACACACACACACACACACACACACACACACACACACACACACACACACACACACACACACACACACACACACACACACACACACACACACACACACACACACACACACACACACACACACACACACACACACACACACACACACACACACACACACACACACACACACACACACATAGTCATGGACAGTTAGAGATCCTCATGTCACCTCTGAGCTTTGGTCTGGCCGCCATGTTTCCCTCCCTCCTCTCTGTCCTCACTCTGATCCACAGCAGAGCCCACACCGCCATGCTCCGACCTCAGAATGGTTTTAGAGAAAGGCTTTCGCAGTTTGCTGGCACACTGACCCATGGCAGAACATTCACCTTGACACAAACACAAGAAATGTACATCCATTACAACAAGCAAAAAAAAGAGCACCAACAAAATCATCCAAGAATTCCGGATAATATATATATATATATATATATATATATATATATATATATATATATATATATATATATATATATATATATATTTTAGTTTGTGTCTTTGATATTAACATCATACTATGCAAATGTGAGTTATCATACAAAAAAAGGAATAAAATGTTTTGGTCTAGATAATTAATAGCCTAAAAATGTAATCAGTTCATCTAGGTGGAAATCCGAAATGATCTGATCATGTCACGTTCACATCCATGCACAGTGTGTATTGAGTTTATTTAAAAACTATTGGAAATGGGGCTGCCCTCAGTTGCCCATGCACTGTGTATAGTCTATAGCCTATGTCAGCCTCGTCTGTGGAAAAAAAGATACAATAGCTGGACAACAGAGTTCTTCTGCTTTGTTCCTCACACTGCATTTAAATGCATTCACTATATTACAGAGAAATATGTCCCGTAAAAGAAAAAGAGCTCCAAGCCCAACCCATAATATTTTATTTTATATTAATATTTTTATGGAAAATCCATGTGTCCTTCTTCAATAGCTTCTCATTCATCTGACCCAGTGTCTCCAAATTATTTGTTCACACAAAATTTCTCAGATTTAGCCTCTTAATTTTCCTCTCAAAGTGCACCAGATTCATGCATTTCACTTTAAAAAGGTTAAAAAAATCTCCCGGGGGGGCATACCCTCGGACCCCCCTAGGACGGTCTGAATCTCGGCTGTCTAATATTTAAATATCGCACAGCCGCACAGTGGAGGCACTAGCGGAAAACACTGGGTGTGTGAATGATATTTAACAAAGATCTATAGTTTCAGCAGTGCTAACATTGGAGAGGGGCCCCCCAATCATATTTTGCTTAGGGCCCCCTGAAGGCTTGGGCCGGCTCTGTCGATAAGCCTTACCTTTTATAACTTATTCCTCCATTTCTCGCTGGCAAAAAAAACTTCCGACTGAAGGAACATTTTGATCCGAGGCTTTTGTTTACATACATTTGGCGCCGCTGCCGCCGTGTCATTGTGGACTGGTCCATGATGGTGGAGGGGGGCACTTTGCTTACACCCAAGTCAAAATGATAATTATTTTTTCATTAATAATCTTAACAATGGTTCATTTTGTACATGTTTGTGTATCTTCCAGTATATGGCCGATATAAAATATGAAAACATTTTTTAGGGTCGAATCATTGTCCTGATCATTTGGTGCCCCCCTAATGGCTATATTTGGCTTTTTTTTGTCAGAATGCACCTCAATTTCAATAAAAAAAATGGTAAAATGAACCTCAAGTTAATCATATAACTAAATATTTGGTTGTTGTGTTACCTGATTATTACTGAGAGGTATGAGAACACATTTCTTAACTAAATTTGTTTTATTTATTTTTTCATACCCTAAAACAGGCAACGTGCACTGGGAGATACATACTCTTTAACATCCTGTAGGGGGCTTGCTGAAAGGTTTTCACTAATCTAGTTAGCATTTATCAAAAGACTTGTCTGTTATTAGCATCGAGGTGACATGATTTGGTTAAAGTTATCTGTCATTGTTTAGTCAGCCTGACCAGAAATCAACATGGCCGCCAGTGGCAAAGCGCCAGCTTCCTAGGGTGTAAGTAATCATATATTAGACACACTTATTTTCATTAAAATAACAATCTAAATGCATAGATTGAATTAGGAAATTTGTCTTAACATGCTGATGAAGAAAAAAAAATCCATCTGTGTTTTTGGGGTTTTTAGCAGAATTTGAAATGTATGTATCCCCAGAGATACGTTGCCTGATTAGGGGGTAGAAATGTGGTCAATGTTTATTATTCAGAGTTTTATTTAAAACTTGAAGGAATCTTAATAATGACTGCAGAACCATATATTATCATGAACAGCTGTGCCCATTACAACATTATTACTGTATTTTACTTAAAAAATTATCTTTCTATATTTATATATACTTCCAGGCAGCGCTGCCTGGAAGGCCCTATCCCTAACCCTAACCGGGGGCGGAAGGTGCCTTCCAGGCAGAAAACACCAACAAACTTCACTGCCCAGGGATGGCCAAAGCCACTGGCACGGAGAGTAAGCTGCTGTTTATTAAATATATTATTTCAAGCTGGTGGCTGCTGGTCGTTTCAGGCACACAGTGTAGCATCATACTTGCATTGGCTTTAGAGGAGCATCTGACACACCTGTGGCAGCTGTTTGAAAGGATCAGGGTGCAGTGACTAATAGTCAATCCTGCTTAGTTACAGTTTGGCCTGTCATCCATTGATTTCCTTGGACACTGCTTTCCACAAAGGGAGCCATTAAACTGGTAAAGTAGGACACCATGCCAGGTTCATGCACACCGCACCATAAAGTCCCTACATTCCTGTTGGGACGGCCTCCACTGCCTTCGTGGACCACACGCCACTGACCTTCGACACTGCCAAGACTTCTGAGCTGTGGCCTGCACGCCAGCAACATCAGTTTTCCGCCGTCTCTGAGTTCACCACTGATATTCAGCATGGCTGGTAAGGACAACTTCGGGGTCTGTGCACTTGACTCGACTACGCTGTCATGTCTAAAGACCAGGCCGCTGGCTCAGATGTTCCTACTACATCATGTCCTCCAACTTCAGGCCTGTGGCTGCTGTGCTGTGTTTGATCATGGCAAGGCTCCTCTGCGATATCTGTACTGACCAGCCCCGCCCGACGGTGCGCGTGGGTTGGGGGAGCCAATGTATATACCTGATCAATGGTTTATGCAATCTGTGTGTTCAGGCGTCTACGAGGCTGGTGGGTGTTACATTTGTCTGGCCCCGCCTCAGGAGGGATGTAAAGACCCGGGCTAGCTTCAGCTTGGCCTGTCAGCGTGTGCAAGGTACACACAATACCAAAGCCCCCTTGGCGCCGATTCTGGTCTCAGAGAGGCATTTCGACCAGGTCAAAAAGGACCGGGTGGGCCCCCTGCCTTCCTCCCGCAGGCTCACTGACCTCCTCACCTTGGTGGATAGCACCACCAGGTAGCCGGAAGCCATTCCTCTGTATGTGCTGAAGTGGACTGGGCGTCCATCTGGTTGTGGGTGGCCCGTTTTGGTATGCCAGCTGACCTCACCTTGTACAGGGGCCCACAGTTCACATCCGAGCTGCATGACTAAGGGGTCGCAACTGGGTTGACTGCCTCCAGTGGTGAATGTTTGGCCTGCTCTCTGCCCCTAAGGAGGGCCTGCAGTTTTCATCTGCTGAATTGGTTTACAGACAGCCACTGGTGGTCCCATGAAAGTTCCTTCAGGACGCTGCGGTTCTGTGGACGGGCGCGTCACATCGGACTTTTGCTCCGGGCAACTCCAGCCCCTTCACTCAGATCCCCCTGAAGTCTCCCCTACGATGGGCCCTTCTGTGTCCAGGAGGCGGGGCCCAAGAACTTTGTGGTGGACATGGGGGATAAGCTACAGCGGGTCACTATGGACCGTCTCAAGCCTGCCCATCTGGATGTGGCTGATCCAGTTTGATGAAACTAGATTGGTAAAACTGAATAAAATGTACTTAAAAAGTAGTATTTGTCATTTAAATGGACAAGATAAACAACAATTTATAATTTCTGTTCATCAAATTAAACATTAATATTTTTATCATTTCGGCTTTTTTTACACCCTAATAGGGCAACGTATCCTGGGAGATACAACTCGTAAAACCCAAAATATACAAAGTATAAAAAAAAATTATGTGGAAATATTTTTCTTTGCTCTTAAAGAGATGAGTGATAACATGAAAATATTTTTAAAAATTAATTTTCCACTGTTGCCTGTTTAAGGGTATTATTGACCTTTTTAACATATGGTATAACTATGGTGTTACTGGTCAATTACGACCCATATATATTTATTTCAGAAAACAGCAAAAAAAAACATCAATTTCAGTGTTATACAAACACACAATGAAAACCAGAACAAGTCACAACACAAAATATAGATTTGTAAAGTCAAATAAACAACAACCAATCAACAAATCAAACCAATCGAAATCAATTACTAGTTCCAAAACTAGTAAAAAACAACTGAGTAAAAGTCTCTGTGTGCATATGTTTGGTTGTGTGTACAGATGTGTGGCAAAGAGCAACACTTTCAGTGTTCTTTGCAGAAATATTTCTTGCAGGCAAAGCACAATACTTTTATCTTTCTGTCCTTAGTGCTTCGGCAGACATGACAACTCTTATTTTTAGAATCATGTGGCCATTTTCACCAAAAACATGATCCAGAACTTGGCTCACTGTATATCTCCTCATTTTTGAATACTGCAAATAGGAGATGTGCACTCTGCAAGTCACCAACTCTATACTGAATTGACTTCACATGTCTGGATATGCCCGTCTGTTTGTTTTGCTTTCATGCAAGTATAAGGGCAAACAAAGTCAAAATAAGAACCTCCCCAGAGCTCACATGACTGGGAGAGGAGCTAACCGTCATTGTGTTGGCTGACAGTGCACTTATGATTTAAATTTTGGCTCTAGTTATTGTTTTTTACATCTTTTT
Source organism: Ammodytes marinus (assembly GCF_949987685.1). NCBI lineage: Eukaryota > Metazoa > Chordata > Actinopteri > Uranoscopiformes > Ammodytidae > Ammodytes > Ammodytes marinus. The sequence continues at coordinate 26,940,636 of NC_137223.1, read as the reverse complement.
CTATAACCGGGTCGAAAACGACCCTAACACCACCAGTGTTATAATTTCCACCAGAGCATTTTATAATTAAGTGAAACATTTTTATTTTTTTTAATTTTGTTGAAATAGAGGTTCCTGACAAAGTCAAGAAATCTTGATGCAATAAACAAAATGTAAGTGGTTCTTTTATGCATTTGAAATCCAAAAGTGCGACTGTTTTAGAAATATTTAAAAGTTCCTCGAATCTGCTTTAATAATGGTGATAGATATTATAATATATAATAATACATTTCCACGATGGGCATTGATGGGTTAAAATTATTTTCAATGTGAAGACAAGACAACGTTTGACTTTTGTGGCTTTTCTTATTTTAGAAAAACTGCAGAAAAGATAAAGATGTTTAAAAGTTTAACTGCTGCATTAAACAGGTCATTTATGATCATCAGAGGAAAAGTGCGACTGTTTCAGAAATATTTAAAAGTTCCCCGTAGCTGATTTGATAATTATGATACAAATTAACAATGATTATGAGAAGTTTAGCTGCTGCAGAAAACACATGCAGAGATTTCATGAAAGAAGATGTAAGAACCATAACACCATTAAATAGTTAAATACAGATTCAGTTTTCTGAGCTGATTCCAAATGAAAACAGAGATTTGAGCTCACCTGAAGTTCTGCTGAGTTGTGACAGTCCGTCCTCTCACAGAGTCCACCGCGCTGTGAGGCTCTGATCAGATTATACAACCAGTTATACCCTGAACATTATCACCGCCCACTCCTGTGTGTGTCTGTGTGTGTGTGTGTGTGTGTGTGTGTGTGTGTGTGTGTGTGTGTGTGTGTGTGAGTGCCTGTTACCTGTCTGGGCAGGTGATTTGATTCTTTGGAAGTTTGGATGTGTTCCAGTCGTTTCGTGATTCCACAGAACCATAAAAACACACAGTCTCAGGAATGAAGACGGGCCATGTGCAGTGTTAGTTTTTCCACCACACATTGCATTTTGCATTATGGCCAAAAACTTCAATTATGATCTCATCTGAACAGAGCACCTTCCTCCAACCCTTGCCAAAAGCCATGCGGGGGACACAGCATAGTCAGATGAGACTGTGCCATGTGTACAGAAATGTATATATATATAAAGTATATTTATTCTAGATTCATTTACCTTATGTAATGCATCTATAATATATTAAAGTTTCTCTTTTTGAATCAAATTCCAGAAAAAAATTAACTTTTTATTGAAGTTATTTTTTTTTTAGATGTACCTGTAAGTGTAACCAGCGTTGCATGGACAAACACAACTATTCAACAACAATCATTTTAAATGTGTGGGTGTGTACTTGTGTGTGTATGTGTGTCTGTCTGTCTGTGCGTTTGTGTGCGTACGTGTGTGTGTCTGTGTGTGGTGTGAAAAAAACATGACTTTTCTCTCCTTCCTAAGTGTAGGCTAGCCTTGTTTATTTCAGTCCGCAACCTTCTAGATCTTTGCTTGTTTTTTGGCTGGACTCCAAAAACACAATATGCATGATGCACAATACGATAGTGTTATCGTAACTGGCTCACCTTCACAGGTACCCGCCCCTGCACCATCTGTGAGCCAGTGGCACCTCCCTCCAAACTGGGAGAGAGGTGCTCCTTCTTCACAATAGTATTTGATATCTTTATAATTATAAAATTTCTTCACAGATTGTGTTATTTAAACCTATCATCTATATTCCTTAATAAGTTCTTATGCCTTTGTATATTTCTATTCTGGCAAACTTAAGCAGTGAAAAAAAATCCTACATTCAGTGTACAAGGGATATTTTTCTTTTCGGCAAGGTAACACACTGACTATGCAGAAGAACTGTGTGTGTGTGTGTGTGTGTGTGTGTGTGTGTGTGTGTGTGTGTGTGTGTGTGTGTGTGTATAAATAAAAGTGTGTGTGTGTGTGTGTGTGTGTGTGTGTGTGTGTGTGTGTGTGTGTGTCTGACGGCCATCTCCACAAGGTAACAACTAACTATGCAGAAGAACTGAATACAAACACACTTCATGAACACTGCATTGCCCCTTTAACAACCGCTGACTGAGACAACATGCAAACTTTTGATTATGTCAAAACAAACTGGTGTGTCCCCTCTCCCTCCCAGACACTGGTGCAGGAGCACAGAAAAATCCCAGGAAAAACCCAAGAAATGTTTCAGTTGTTAATTCAACTGCTAAGATAAAACATGGACGTACAACAGAAGGTATAAAATCCACGTGCCATCACTGAAGGCTTTACCTCATGTAGATGCACCGACAGTGTTGTTGTTATGACTCAGAATTCCTTATGGGGGGCGACAGAAGCTACGCACTATAGCTTTAATGGAATGTGACCACAGAGCGGCTCAAGACTTTGGAACCAACAACTGAAGTCAAACATTAAAGGCCTACTTCCCCGGTTTGAATATGAAGGTGTATTGAATTCTGAGATCCTATGTAGAATAAATGTGCGAAAAAAAATTAAATCGGTTCATCCTAGCCTGAGAAAAGGCAGAAAGAGTGTTTTTTTTAACCCTATATTTCTCTTTCTCGTGACATCACAGAAAGAGAAATATAGGGTTAAAAAAAAAATTTCTTTGTAAATATTACTGTGATGTCTTTTACTGTGACATCACAGTAATATTTAATAATTCCCGGAACAATCTCTCGCACCTTTCTTCCCTCGTTCCGCAACTGTCGCATTTAAACAGCAGGGCGGAGGGCCGAAAGGCCGGCATATTCCCGGCTTTCACTGGCTGTGTAAAAGGGGCTAGTGAGTGAGTGAGTTAGTGTGTGTGTGTGTTCTGGTTAACGGGGATAACAGTGGACCTGAGTGTCATATCAGTCACACCAACAGTGGACTACAGATCTAACAGTGGACATTTTTCAAGTCGTCTCTTGGAAATGCTTTGAATCATGTTAAAAACTGTGTGTGTGTGTGTGTGTGTGTGTGTGTGTGTGTGTGTGTGTGTGCTCTTCCCCAGTTGTAACAGTCAGTAACTACACATTACTTCAGAACCAGTCAAAGCTTCAGACACAACTTCTCATGCAGCGTTTTTTATTTATTTTTACCAATTCATACTATGTAGGATGCAGTTTGTTTTCTGAATGCTTAAACAGTGATTTCTGAAGCCCATTTCCTCAAACTATTTCCACTTTTAGACAATGCATTTACCAAGTGCGTCAAACTGAATACACATTCTCAGCTTCACACTAACCCTAACCCTTGTCATGTAACATTTAATTACACACATCTAGTGAAAGTGTAACATTGTTCTCTGCAGCTATTTTACATATTGACACATTTCAAAACACTTTTAGACAATTTGTTGATTTACAAATATTTGCATTAGACTGAGAGCAGCACTGGAGCAAATCTAAAGCCTGGAAACATCACTACAGGAGATTCTGTAGCACTTTACAATAAGGTACATTTATTAATTATTAGCTAATGCTAAACTAGCATTAACAAAGGATAACTAACTGTTAATAATTGCTTAGTTAATGATTATTAAGCATTAAGTCAGCATGAACTAATCAATTATTAAGAGTAAGTTATGCTTTGTTAGATTTTTGTATTTCAAAAATCAATATCCAAAAACTGTGACTGTGTAGGAGAAATATCGACGTAAGTTAGTATGTTTCTTTAATGTTTTTTTGATGCCGTTCTTTTAATGTATGCACCAAGAATATTCGGTCATACTGCAGGAGAGAGAGCGACAGAGAATAGCTAAGGAGTATTCCCATATGCAGCAGCAGAACCCTCAGAAGGTGGAAGCCAGCAAGGTCCCTGAGTACATTAAGAAGGCAGCTAAAAAAGCAGCAGAGTTCAACAGCAACTTCAACTTCAGCAACAGCCGTCTCCTTCCGGTTATTACCGTTGGGGAATTTTATTAGACGCTAGAAACACCGCACGAGCACAGATCCCGAGCAAACATCTTTCACCAGCCAAGTGGAGGGTGGACTCAATAACTTACTCACCTAAGACTACATTCACCTGCATTTGGAGAGAGTTAATGTAGAGCCTTCTATGCTGTTGTGCATCACTCCTCTGTGTCTAAATGAGATAGTAGGCCTATCTCCTCATTAGCACTAGTGCGAGTGGACTTGTATTCATCATCGCACGTGATCAATTTCAGTAGCAAATGCAATCAAAACTGTCGCACTGTACAGCCCTGACAGTCCAATCAACATTGACATTTCTAATTTAACAAACTGAAATAGTGTCAATATAAAATATTGTAGGTTGTCACCCTCCTACACATCACACAGAGACACTGAGGCACCAGGTGGTCCAATCCCAAACCCAGGATACAGAGGTTCAGTGAATGTGGTGTTGAAGGTGTGGAGGTGGATCAGTGAGTCAGAGGAGACACTGTAGAAGGACAGAGAGCCAGCAGGATAGTCCACATACACTGCTACTCTGTTAGAGACAGAGGTGGAGGGGATGCGTGTTACTCTGTCATTGTGCCGGACAGAGTAACCACCACCATCAGAGCAGATCAGACTCCAGGACTGATCATTCCCTCCAAACACACTGTCTTCACTGCTTCCTTTCCTGCTGATTCCTCTGTAACTCACCGATATACAAACCCTTCCGCTCCTCTCGACCTCCCAGTAACAGTGACCAGTCAGACCATTACTACACAGCAGCTGACACCAGAAGTCAAATCTCTCTGGATGATCAGGATATGGCTCCTCCTCCTCCACACGTGTCACCTTCCTGTTGTTGTCAGCCAGTTTGAGGATTTTGTTTACTGTGTTTTTGTCCAGTGTGAGTTCACAGGAATCTGATGGAGAGAAAAAGACACAGCAGCAGTTTATCATCAGACACCTGAAGGCTTTATTCTGTGTTTAAAGTTATAAAGTTAAATTATGACACATTCGGTCAAACTGAATCCACACTTACACTTCTTCAGCTCATCACGTTTTAACCTCTGCTCTCCACCGTGGTCCATCCTGGAGGAAGAAACACAGTCAGAATGATTTTCTATCAACATGAGTCTTAACTGCTGTTCAACATGAAGCAGTGTTCCTCAGTTTGTCAGTGTGACAGAGAAATAGACACTTCCTGGTTTGAACCGGAATCCAGGGATTTGCAGAAGGAGAATTAGTGAACACAAATAACAAAATGTTGATCATATAAAATGAGCTTTATTGAAATGTTTGATGTGTCCACCTACAGAGCCTTGTTGGAGGCCTTGGGCCCTGGCTGAAGAGCCTCCCCAGAAGCAGAGGACTGGTCCAGATCTTCCTCTGTTTCTGGTCTGTGTGGTTTCCTGGAAGCTACAAAGCAACATGACATCAGTGAGAGGATGCTAGTAAACGTTAGTCATGGAAACACTTTCTAATAACACATTTCTGACTTCATGGGATAACAAATATAGCCATTGTAATATAGCATATGCTCTGGTTCAACCAGAACATGTGTTATATTTAAAATCATCACAACTTTTGTGAACGTCTGGTGGTGAACACCCACAGATCTGACCCAGAGTGTCTGAGGACATCCAGCTTAACACATTTTTTTAAACATAAACTTGTCATGAGATAAATTAAAAGATATTATTCAAAATAAATACACATCTTGCTTAAAGGAACACCTATGAAAACAAAGATGTTCCCGACAATCTTCATTTGTTTGTAATACACTATTTGTTTGTTTAAAAAAAAATCCCATTTATTGTCTCTACTTCTGTACTGTACAACTTCTTCTGGTGATCTGATATCCTTCTCCATCTTTCCATCACTCACCTTTGGGTCCTGTTGCGGTCTTTGGCAATTTCATCACCAGATCATTTCTATTTATCTTCCCAAAAAACGTCCTGGCCTCTTCAATTCCTGTCTTGTATTTCTTCATCAGCAGATTCACAATTTCCAACAGGCTTGCATTTTCTAGTCCATTTGGGGTTTCTGTGTGAGTATTTGGATCCTGCAGAAACGACTTGAATTTTTCAATGTCGTCGTCACCTAAATTCTCCATAATCTCCAAGAGGCCCTCTTTTGATAATGTCATGTTTTCTCCCTGCAAAACTCTGACGGATACAAACAAAAAAAATATTTTAACGAAAAATACTATTTTTTATTTTTTAGATGTTTAACACTTTATAAACAGAATAGTTAGCAGTTTGATTTGCAATTCAACAGGTTAATTTTTGTTTTTCTCCAAATAAATCAGGATTTTAAAATTTTATTTTTATTAATTCTACAGTCCACTGAACTGAACACAGACTTCACTAATTATGTTTTAACTTTTGAATGTTTTAACACTGATAATAACAAACTATTAAGAGAAATTATTACTTTTGATCATCAGACTGCTGTTCATCTTTGAACCCAATAGACCGGTTACTCTTAGTGGAAACACAGCTGGGGCCAGGTTCAGGTTCAGGAGATTCTGGTCTGTTGAACACACACAACACACACACACACACACACACACACACACACACACACACACACACACACACACACACACACACACACACACACACACACACACACACACACACACACACACACACACACACACACACACACACACACACACACACACACACACACACACACACACACACACACACACACACACACACACACACACACACACACACACACACACACACAAAGAGTTTTGAGAGTGAATAATGATGGTGCAGTGATTTGAGTCATATACAGTTAGAGATCCTCATGTCACCTTTGAGCTTTGGTCCGGCCGCCAAGTTTCAACTTCAGAAAGGTTTTAGACTTTTGTGGTTTGTTCGCACACTGACCCATAGAGCCTTCACCTTCACACAAACACAACAAAATGTCCATCATTACAACAAGCAAAAACTTTTCTTTTTTTTGAGGCACAGGGGCCCAGAGCTTTGGTCTGGCCGCCATGTTCCCCTCCCTCCTCTCTGTCCTCACTCTGATCCATAGCAGAGCCCACACCTTCACACAAACACAACAACATGTTCATTGATTACAACAAGCTTTGCATCACAGGAAACATTAGTTCTTGAAATGCTGTTTCTGTCCGACCCATGGTGCAATGGTACAAAAGAATAAAATAAGATGAAATAAGTAATACACACAATAAATAGATTCCAAATAGTGCAAAAGGTAAGGCAAAACAAAACAGTATAGAGCAATAGTAAATATTTTAAATAATAAATATTTTAAATATTCTATCTGTGGAGGCATCTAATCCTTGTGATGTTACCTTGAGGAGCAGGGTCAGTTTGCGGTTCCACTGTAGAGGATTCTTGGATGTTGCGCGGTGACGGTGCTCCGGTTTCCAGGAGCAAAGAGCCAGGCGGGGAGCTGGTGAGGGCCACTGCAGTGTGAGCTGCCACCATGACAGAGGGAGAAGCTTCTGGGTAGAGAGTGGGGAACGTCAACAGTCATTTTACCTGGTGTTACCATGGCTTAGTTTAGTTTATTAAGATCCCCATTAGCTTATGTCTCTCTTAGACAGTAGCTGCTCTTCCTGGGTCCGGTGATCTAGCTAGTAAAACCTGAGCCATCGTCATGACATTAAAAACTCTTTGGGCTCAACAAACTTTGCTATCCTGTTAATCTCCTTTGTGATTTGCCACTCTTTAGTCAAAGCCCTTTACTCATTTCACCAATATTAAAAATGTGACCATTAAAAAAACAGCAAATGTTTTAAATCATTTCAGATGGAATAAATAAAGTCTCAGCATCTTCCACGACTGTTATGAATAAACAAATGTCATTAGAGCGAAACCAGTATATTTGAAATTATCCCAACTGTGGTGCCACCTAGTGGTAGAAACAAACAGACCCAGTGGTAGACCCACAGATCTGACCCAGAGTCACTGAGGTCGTTCAGCTGAACACATTTGAGATTTTCAGACAAATAAATATTTTTCAAACACTTTCAAATAAATATTTACCAGTCATATTTTTGTTTACTTGTTAAAAGCGAAACAAATTCAGTGTCTGTATTCTGTTCTATAAAATATGATGTCAGTGTTGTGATGTCACCTCTTCCATCGTCACATGACTTACCTGTTGGTTCCGAACTGGGGCCTGATAAGGTTCTCACAAGATCATTTCTATTTATCTTGCCCAAAACATTCATGGTCACTTTCTTAGTGTCTCTGACGTGGGTCTGGACGATCTGATCCACAGTTTGTATTCGGTCTGCTTCTTCCAGTCGACTCTTAGGGATTGCTCGACAGCCACAGACGCTCTCTCGCTGCTGCAGATGCCACTGGAATTCTTTAAATTCGTTTTCTTTTAAATCATTTAAAATGTCCAAGAGGACCCCTTTTGTCAGCTCTTCTTCCTGCAAAGATCTGAGGGACACAAAAAGAAAAAAAACTTAACGAGAAAAACACTACTTCCTTTGTAGATTTTAAACTATTTAGTCTGTTTAGCAGTTTCATTTGCAATTGAAATGTTTCATAAGTTTGTGAATCTTAAATCATCAGGATGTTTAGTTCCATGTCTGCTCGCTGCCATGCTGATGAGCCGTTGCTGCTGAACTGTTTTTGCCCTGAAGTTAAGTTTATACTTTTGTTTTTGGCTAATGCCGTAACAATTGGGGGCTCGTCCGGGATCTAAACATTTTCCCATCAACAGTTCAAGAATTTTTGGAGTTGGTAATTTGGAGTTGGTAATTTGAGAAAAAATGGCAACTGACAGATACAAACAAAAAATAATTTTAACGAAAAATACTATTTTTTATTTTTTAGATGTTTAACACTTTATAAACAGAATAGTTAGCAGTTTGATTTGAAATTTAACAGGTTAATTTTTGTTTTTCTCCAAATAAATCAGGATTTTAAAATTTTATTTTTATTAATTCTACAGTCCACTGACTCTGCTTCGTATCTGAGGAACTCAGACTTCACTAATTATGTTTTAACTTTTGAATGTTTTAACACTGATGATAACAAACTATTAAGAGAAATTATTACTTTTGATTATCAGACTGCTGTTCATCTTTGAACCCAATAGACCGGTTACTCTTAGTGGAAACACAGCTGGGGCCAGGTTCAGGTCCAGGAGATTCTGGTCTGTTGAACACACACACACACACACACACACACACACACACACACACACACACACACACACACACACACACACACACACACACACACACACACACACACACACACACACACACACACACACACACACACACACACACACACACACACACACACACACACACACACACACACACAGCTTTTGAGAGTGAATAATGACGGTGCAGTGATTTTAGTCATGGACAGTTAGAGATCCTCATGTCACCTCTGAGCTTTGGTCTGGCCGCCATGTTCCCCTCCCTCCTCTCTGTCCTCACTCTGATCCATAGCAGAGCCCCCGCCATGTTTCAACCTCAGAATGGTTTTAGAGGAAGGCGTTCGCAGTTTGCTGGCACACTGACCCATGGCAGACCATTCACCTTCACACAAACACAAGAAATGTACATCCATTACAACAAGCAAAAGAAAAGAGCACCAACAAAATCATCCAAGAATTCCGGATATCAAGACAAAATAACCTTGGCCAACTATGGAGGGGGCTCACCCCAAAGTATCTATCTATCTATCTATCTATCTATCTATCTATCTATCTATCTATCTATCTATCTATCTATCTATCTATCTATCTATCTATGCATTGGACACATGTGTTAGGGGGTGTGTAAGTATGCTGAAAAGAGGCACCACATTCAAACAGCCTTTAAAAGAATGCAACTCAACAACGCAAAAAAAGTTTGGAATACAATAAAAAAAAACACAAATTGCATATATGTTGTAGTTCTACTGTCTGTCCACTAGATGGTGCTAACTAACAGCTAATGAAACGAAGCTCAGCTGACAGATGTGTTGCAGCAGCAGAGTGGATCTCATTGGTTCACTACTATATTAACCACATGTTGTTTTAAAGCTGTTGTTCCTGGGTGAGCGTAACCATGACAAAGGCATTAATTAAGAAAAACTATATAAAAAATAGCATTATTTGCACTGATGGTCTTGTTTGCTGTTACATGTAATTTATGATCATCAGAGGAAAAGTGTGACTGTTTCAGAAATATTTAAAAGTTTCTCGAATCTGCTTTAATAATGATGATAGATATTATAATATATAATAATACATTTCCACGTTGGGCATTGATGGATTCAAATTATTCTCAATGTGAAGACAAGACAACGTTTGACTTTTGTGGCTTTTCTTATTTTAGAAAAACTACAAACAGGCAGAAAAGATAAAGATGTTTAAAAGTTTAACTGCTGCATTAAACAGGTCATTTATGATCATGAAAAGTGTGACTGTTTCAGAAATATTTAAAAGTTCCTCGTAGCTGCTTTAATAATTATGATACAAATTAACAGTGATTATGAGAAGTTTAGCTGCTGCAGAAAACACATGCAGAGATTTCATGAAAGAAAACATAAGAACCAGAAAACCATTGAAGCTCTAAATACAGATTCAGTTTTCTGAGCTGATTCCAAATGAAAACAGAGATTTGAGCTCACCTGGAGTTCTGCTGAGTTGTGACAGTCCGTCCTCTCACAGAGTCCACCGCGCTGTGAGGCTCTGATCAGATTATACAACCAGTTATACCCTGAACATTATCACCGCCCACTCCTGTGTTTGTGCAGAGCCGGCCCGGGGCATAAGCGAACTAAGCGGTCGCTTAGGGCCCCTGACCGCCAGGGAGGCCCCATCAAAAAAAAAAAAAAAAAAAATGTTTTTTTTTTTTTTTTTTTTTTTAGTTTGTGTGTTTGATATTAACATCATATTATGCAAATGTGAGTTATCATACAAAAAAGGGAATAAAATGTTTTGGTCTAGATAGTCAATAGCCTAAAAATTTAATCAGTTCATCTGGGAGGTAATCCGAAATTATCTGATCATGTCACGTTCACATCCATGCACAGTGTGTATTGAGTTTATTTAAAAATAATTGGAAATGGGGCTGCCCTCAGTTGCCCATGTACTGTGTTTAGTCTATAGCCTATTTCAGCCTTGTCTGTGGAAAAAAAGATACAGTAGCTAAAATATAACTGGACAACAGAGTTCTTCTGCTTCGTTCCTCTCACTGCATTTAAATGCATTCATTATATTACAGAGAAATATGTCCCGTAAAAGAAAAAGAGCTCCAAGCCCAACCCAGAGGACCCTCCATAATAGTTTATATTAATATTTTTATGGAAAATCCATGTGTCCTTCTTCAATAGCTTCTAATTCATCTGACCCAGTGTCTCCAAATTATTTGTTCACACAAAATTTCTCAGATTCAGCCTCTTAATTTTCCTCTCAAAGTGCACCAGATTCATGCATTTCACTTTAAAAAGGTTAAAAAAAATCTCCCGGGGGGCATACCCCCAGACCCCCCTAGGAGGGTCTGAATCGAGGCTGTCTAATATTTTCGCACAGCTGCACAGTGGAGGCACTAGCGGAAAACACTGGGTGTGTGAATGATATTTAACAAAGATCTATAGTTTCAGCAGCACTAACATTGGAGAGGGGCCCCCTAATCATATTTCGCTTAGGGCCCCCTGAAGGCTTGGGCCGGCTCTGTGTGTGTGTGTGTGTGTGTGTGTGTGTGTGTGTGTGTGTGTGTGTGTGTGTGTGTGTGTGTGTGTGTGTGTGTGTGTGTGTCTGTCTGTCTGTCTGTCTGCTTGCTGGTATGACTCATGACAGTGATATTGTGGGGGGGACACCTTCTTTTATGTGACAAAACGGAAGTCCCCTTTGTGTGTGTGTCTATGTGTGTGTGTGTGTGTGTGTGTGTGTGTGTGTGTGTGTGTGTGTGTGTGTGTGTGTGTGTGTGTGTGTGTGTGTGTGTGAGTGCCTGTGTTACCTGTCTGGCCAGGTGATTTGATTCTTTGGAAGTTTGGATGTGTTCCAGTCAGTGTGTCGTTTCGTGATAAAGATCTGATTCTACAGAAAGATAAACAGAGAAACACAAAGTCTCAGGAATGAAGACAGGCCACATTCTGCAGGTGTGTGTGTGTGAGTGTGTGAGTGTGTGAGTGAGTGAGTGAGTGAGTGAGTGAGTGAGTGAGTGAGTGAGTGAGTGAGTGAGTGAGTGAGTGAGTGAGTGTGTGTGTGTGTGTGTTTGTGTGCATGCACTTGTCCACAGGGATAACAGTGGACCTGAGTGTCATAAAACTCACACCAACATTGGCCAAAGGTCTAGCAGTGGACCTTTTTCAGGTTGTCTCTTGGACATTATTTAAATCATGTTAAAAACTGTGTGTGTGTTTCTCAAACTACACATTACTACAGTACACAGAACCAGTCAAATGTTTGGATACAACTTACACTTTCTTTATTTTTTTTTATCAATTTATACTTTGCAGATTAAATTTTTTTCTGACTGCTTAAATACTACTACTGATTTCTGACCCCCAAAAACAGATTCAGTTTTCTGAGCTGATTCCAAATGAAAACAGAGATTTGAGCTCACCTGAAGTTCTGCTGAGTTGTGACAGTCCGTCCTCTCACAGAGTCCACCGCGCTGTGAGGCTCTGATCAGATTATACAACCAGTTATACACTGAACATTATCACCGCCCACTCCTGTGTGTGTGTGTGTGTGTGTGTGTGTGTGTGTGTGTGTGTGTGTGTGTGTGTGTGTTACCTGTCTGACCAGGTGATTTGATTCTTTGGAAGTTTGGATGTGTTCCAGTCAGTGTGTCGTTTCGTGATAAAGATCTGATTCCACAGAACCATAGACAGAGAAACACACAGTCTCAGGAATGAAGACGGGCCACATTCTGCATGTGTGTGTGAGTGAGTAAGTGAGTGAGTGAGTGCGTGCGTGCGTGCGTGCGTGAGTGAGTGTGTGTGTGTGTGTGTGTGTGTGCGTGAGTGAGTGTGTGTGTGTGTGTGTGTGCGTGCGTGCGTGAGTGAGTGTGTGTATGTGTGTGTTTGTGTGCATGCACTTGTCCACAGGGATAACAGTGGACCTGAGTGTCATAAAACTCACACCAACATTGGCCAAAGGTCTAGCAGTGGACCTTTTTCAGGTTGTCTCTTGGACATTATTTAAATCATGTTAAAAACTGTGTGTGTGTTTCTCAAACTACACATTACTACAGTACACAGAACCAGTCAAATGTTTGGATACAACTTACACTTTTTTTAATTTATTTTTATCAATTTATACTTTGTAGATTAAATTTTTTTTCTGACTGCTTAAATACTACTACTGATTTCTGACCCCCATTTTCTAAAACTATTTTCAGCCAATGCATTTACCAATTGTGTCAAACTGAATGCGCGTTCTCAGTTTCATTTAACTTTTATTTATCCTCGAGAGACCAATTGAGGGGTGACCCTCATTTTCAATGACGTTGAGTCAAAACAAATTCAAAACAACAATACATACAAAATATTCAATGCAAATACATCAAATACACAACAAAAAACAATTGAAACATTTACAAAGTGGTGAAGAGTGGCAGCAATTAAAAGGAATAAAGTACAATATAGTCTAATTAAAACAGTTACAAGTAGAGTTTGGCAGATCCAAGATAGTCTGTTTAAATTGGTTAAAAGATATGAAGGTATTTAGTTTAATTTTTAGCTGTAAGTTGTTCCAGGAGTCGGGGGCACTGAAGCTAAAAGCTGTCTTTCCCAGCTCAGACCGGGCTTGTGGGACATAAAGTCTAAACTAGTGGTTTAAAAGCGTTATGAGGACAGTGTGTATAAATTAAATACAGCTCTGGAAAAAATTAAGAGACCACTCCAAATCTTCAGTGTCTCTTGTTTTACTATTTATAGGCATATGTTTGAGTAGAATGAACATTTGATTTTATACTACTGATAACTTTTTCGACCAAAATCTCTCCCCAAATATCGTCATTTAGAGCATTTCCATTAAGTAATGTAGAGATGAAGATTGAAGAGAAATCCAGACTGGTCTCAGAATGTTTTTTTCCAGAGCTGTATTGTACACATATTATAATGAGTTCCTTTATTTCATTATTCAATTTTTTTTCCTTTATTTCATTTTATACTTATTGAAGATTTATTTTTTACTTATTTATTTTATTTTGTAAACAATTATAAAAAATAAGAGGGGGTAGGACCAGAAAAGTTTTTTTTTAACTTCTTCCTATCCCTATTGAACATGAACTATATTATTTGAGTTATGTATTTGTTGTTTAGGATCCCATTTTTTTTTTTTTTTTTTTTTTATTTATTATTCTCCTTTTTTATTGCTCGATTGTTTTATTTATGTTTGTATTATTATTTTTTTAACCATGTTCAATAAAGACTAATAAAAGTCTGACACATTGTTATTCATGTACATTTGGTTTTAATGAAGAAGAACATGTTTGTACAACACAGACACACGGACAGAACCACCGCGCGTTTCTTTCTCTCTTTTTACATCAGATGAAATAAATATTGTCCAAGACGGCGCCTGGCTGTTAACAGTGAAGAACATGATGTGCATGTTGGACCAGTGGTTAAAGGAAAGTCACAGGTTCAAGTCCAGAATCTGCCAGTGAGCCTTTGAGCAAAATAAATCGCTTCATAAATTCCATCCCAGACTCTACCTGGTTTCCTTCCAGTATTTTTTTGGTTCTAAAAATGCATTAACGTGTAAAAATATAGAGCGCAACATAACGTGGTGAACAAACGGCGTCCCAACAAGCACACAGGAGCATTTAGTTTATCCATGTTGTAACGTTTATCTTTTGACCTGCTCCCCTTGACTACCAGTGTTTGAGCTAAGCTAACCTGGATGAGCTAAGCTAACCTGGATGAGCTAAACTAACCTGGATGAGCTAAGCTAACCTGCTCCCCTTGACTACCAGTGTTTGAGCTAAACTAACCTGGATGAGCTAAGCTAACCTGGATGAGCTAAGCTAACCTGGATGAGAGACCTTTGTCCATTTATATGAAAGAAACACACAAAGTTACAGGAACGGTTTCTGTCACCTTTTCTTGAGCCGGAGAGGGAGGCAAAAAGCTAAAAATATAAAATGTTGACTTATTCCTTTAACAGTGGTGGACTGAGTGAGGAACATGATGTGCACGGTAGACCAGTGGTTAAAGGGAAGTCACAGGTTCAAGTCCAGATTCTGCCAGTGTGCCATTGAGCAAGGTGAAATGAATCGGATCGTAAATTTGTTTAAAGCTGCTCTAAAAAACACAACAATGTAACTGGAGAGTACGGAGAACATTACCTGAGTTATAGGGAGTTTAATAAATGAAGAAATAGCTTCTCTTTTTAAAGGCACGAAAAAATCCATTTATGAATAATAAATAAATAAATTATAATTCTCATAATGTTAAAATATTTTAAAACTGTCCAAGCATTAGATTTTTTTAATTTACTAATTAAAAAAAGAATGTTTTAATAACTGTCGTTATTTGAGACTTTTAAAATCTTGATTTATTTTTCACCCCGGTAACTCAGGTTGGGTCCTCAATACATTTGAATCACTGCACTGAAACATTTGAGTTTGTTAAAGGTGCAGTGTGTAACTTTGGGTGTGTTACAGATGTGAACATTTTCTAAGGTATATTCTCATAACTGAATAAACAAACTTTCCTCACAGGAAAATGTGATCCCTGGAACACTGTTTGAGTTAGAAAACTTCCTGAAAAGTTACTGTTGTTGTTTACAGCAGCAGGGCCCACAGTTTGGTCTATGATTAAAGCTTAACAGCTAGTGAGCAGTTTAAAAAGGTACAGTGTGTAATATCAGTATATTTAATGACATCTAGTGGTGAAAGTTCAAGATTGCCTTTCTCCCTTGCTAAACCCTCCCTTATGAATAATTACAGAAACTACAGTGGCCTTCAAGGACAAGAAGCTAGTTACTAAAGATGGCATCATCCACCACTGCCTCAAGTCTTTCCACAATATCAAGTGATGAGGTGAAGATGTATTTAGTTATTTTTTCTATAGTACTTCTTCTTGGTCTTCCAACAGGTGCATTTCCCCAAGACGCCCACTATATATAAAAATGCATATGGCCGCTAGGTTTGTCCATGTACAGAAACAACTCCCAGAGTAGCATCCTGTATAAAAAGGTTCTTTTAAATCCCTCAGACCGACTGTATAAAGATATTTACAGAGAGCACAACCGGAAAACAGGGTTTTGGATTTGAAGCTGAAATCACACAATATATTTTGCTTTCTAAATATGTTTTCTTGAAATTAAAATAATTATAAGATGCAAATATATATATACATACATAAGATTAAGGTACAACCACCTGGTTTTTGCATCTATTGATTTTTGGGTAAAACTTTACAATAAGGGCACATTATTACCTATATGCTTAATTAGCGTTAACTAAGCATTTTCCAACCGTTAAGCTCAGTTAACTTGGCATAGATGTTTTATCAAGAATTAAAGCAGGGGTATATGATTTCTGATTGGTCAAAGTTAACATGAGCTGTACACTTTGACCAATCAGAGCGAGGCTCCGATTCTCTGTTCTTATTGGCTGTTGGGACTGTCCATTCACTTTGGCACGACTTTCTTGGTGTAGAGCGTGCCAGGGAGGGACCATAGGGGAGGGACCAAAGAGAACAAGTGGAGCGGTTGAGGTATTTGGATTCGAATCTCTATCCCAACTGCCATTTTCTCCCCAAATCCTCCACCCCAGCTTTAACTAACTGTAAATAACTTAGTATTAACAGTCAGTAAATGCTTACTAAGCATTAACTAACTCTTAATTAATTAACCCTTACTGTAAAGTGTTACCGATTTATCTTTAGGTTCATAAAAATACAATTATTATTATTATTTATTATGTAAGGGATTATGTATAGTTTACGGGTCAATCTCCAGAAATAAAGACAGAAAAAGTCAGGGGCCCGTTCGCTATACATCGCCCTGCTTATTGCACGGCTTTAACTAAATTAATTCATTAATTAATTGAAGAAAAAAAAATAGTTTTAAGTTCGGTTATATTGATTTAGGAACGCTTTAGTGCCAGGTAATGTAAAATGTAAAATGTAAAATTGAAAGTCTGTCTCAGCTTAGGCTCTGGAACTTTTCTCTCAGATTCTTCACGATGCTCTGCTGCCCTGCCTCTGCTTTCTGTGGGGAGCTTGAGCTAGCTGAGAAGTCTGGGTTGTCTGTGTGACGGTGGGAGGGATCCGTGGATGTCTGGAGGTGTGGAGATGTTTGGGCTGGAGCCTCCGGTTTGGTCTTTGATTCCTCAGAGTCTTGGTAGAGCCGGCAGCGCTCCACCACCGGCATGAAGCAGATCTTCTCTTTGCTGGTTGGTGAATGGATCTGAATGTAGTTGTCCTCGTCCTCTTTGTTTTCTACTTTTTCTTCTTGTACTATCTTAGAATCATTGACATCTTTGGGATCTGTGGAATCTTTGGAATCTTGGTCAGGTTCTTCTGAAGGCTCCGGAAGCTTCTCCATGACGACCATCACCCTGTGCTCCGGGTCGTGTGGTAGCGACGCCGCGGCCGCTACGTAGTAACCGTCACAGTCAAAGTCCTCCAGCTCAGCTACTGATGCCGCGCTCAGCCGGGCACCCAGAGAATGTGTCCGTTTGAGGGGCTTGGACACAGGAACCTCCCCCTCTTCCCCCTCCTCCTCGGAATAAGAAGCTCCAGGAGTGAGGAGGCTGGATGGTGCGTAAAAGACTCGCTCCGGGGTGGATTTGCGGCGCCAGATGGGGGTTTTCTTAGGGCGAGCGTGGTCCGAGTATCTGGATCGGAGCTGGCGTACGTCGGGCCAGATGAAGCCCTGGAGGGCAGTGGGGGTGTTGGGGGTGGTGGGGCCCGGGGAGACCCCCCCCTGACTGAGCACTGGGAGGCTGCTCTGCTCCAACACAGGGCCAGGCAGCGCGACGGACAGGCTGGGCTTACCTGCAGAATGGAAAAAGGAACATGGGTTTTAAACATGCTCAATTTTAGATATGTATTTTTTGTTTAAAGGTGCACTGTGTAACTTTTAATGTGTCAGAGAGTGACTTGTTCTAATGTGTTTTAAGCTATATATACAGTGGCTTGCAAAAGTATTCATACCCCTTGACATTTTCTACATTTTGTCATGTTACAACCGCATACTTACATTTATTTTATTGGGATTTTATGTGATACACCAAAACAAAGTGGCGCATCATTGTGAAGTGGAATGAAAATGAAACGTGGTTTTAAATTTTTTTTTTAAATAAAAAACTGAAAAGTGTGCCGTGCAAAAGTATTCAGCCCTCTGAGTCAATGCTTTGTAGAACCACCTATCACTGCTATTACAGCTGCAAATCTATTGGAGTATTTCTCTACCAGCTTTGCACATCTACAGACCGAGCTATTTTGCAAAGAAGAATGGGCAAAATATATCAAACTACAGCATCAGCATCAGATTGGATGGAGAGCGTCTGTCAACAGCAATTTTCAAGTGTTTCTCAACTTCAAGGTGAATTAGATTAGGTCAAGTGTCTAAGGATGGATGCTAACATTATCTGGTTTCTAACTCTTTTGCCTAAAGTTTAGCTAACAAGCTAACGTTAGCTAGCTGCTGATAGCCATAATATTTTTTTTATTTTTTTTGTAATTCATAATTCAATGCAGGCCGCCGGATATGTTTCCGCGGGCCGCACTTTGAGAACCACTGGTTTAAATCAAAGCATAGTCATGTGTTAGAATGGCCCAGTCAAAGTCCAGACCTAAAAACAATTGAGAATATTGAGAAAGACTTGAAAATTGCTGTTGACAGACACTCTCCATCCAATCTGATGCTGAATCTGAACCTTGAGCTATTTTGCAAAGAATAATGGACAAAATATATCAGTCTGTAGATGTGCAAAGCTGGTAGAGAAATACTCAAATAGATTTGCAGCTGTAATGGCAGCATAAGGTGGTTCTACAAAGCATTGACTCAGGGGGCTGAATACTTTTGCACGGCACACTTTTCAGTTTTTTATTCATAAAAAAAAATTAAAACCACGTTTCATTTTCATTCCACTTCACAATGTTGCGCCACTTTGTGTTGGTGTATCACATAGAATCCCAATAAAATAAATGTACGTATGTGGTTGTAACGTGACAAAATGTGGAAAATGTCAAGGGGTATGAATAACTTTGCAAGCCACTGTATATATACAGAATGGAAAACATGTCATGTTTTTTTAAACAAAGCACCCCAGAGGAATCTCTACGTGAAATTATTAAATTTTTTTTTTTACTTTTGTTCTATCAGAGATTAACATTTTCTAAGATATATTCTCATAACTGAATAAAAAAACTTTCCTCACAGGAAAATGTGATCCCTGGAACACTGTTTGAAGTAATACTTAGAAGAACTTATTTTGAAAATACTTAATAATAATACATGCTATTTGTATAGCGCATTTCTCAGTGCTCAAAGTCCCTTTAATGCTTTTAAAGGTGAAGTTAGCGATTTATTTATGTTAATATAAGTGTTAAATCGCTCTTTATTCATACAGTGATCACTTACATAATGTGCACGTTTCATAAAGCCGATCTCTCAGTCAGCTGCTCTGCATGTAATCGGCAAATAAACTTTTTGTCGGATCCCGAAATTAATATCCAATCACAAGAGAGAACGCTACAAACCGACTCATGGTCTCACTGCCAGTGCACGCCAGAGGACAGATGGGTGAATGTTTATGCGACTACAATGTCTGTTTTGATGGTTTTTAGCATGTTTTATCACAATTACTTATCTGAGATGGTGCTAGATAACTCGCTGTTTGAAGACCGCAGTGCATTAATGTGGTGACATAGGGACGAGCGAGGGGACTGCTAACTGCAGTAACTGACAGGAAGTTAGCTAAAAGAACCATTCCGCTTACTGCACCTTTAAGCATTAAAGGGATGTATATAATAAATATAATAATATATTATATATATAAAAATATAATAATAAATATATATGTTTCAGTACCGGCACTCTCCTTCTCCTCCATCACACACGAGAGAGTCTTCCTGCCGGTCGGGGGGGCGCTGGGCTTCATCCGCTGGCTGTACTGACGGGCCAGATTCAGCACCTTGCTCTGGGGGTTAGGGGCCTTGGTGTGGGGGTTAGGGGTCTTGGTGTTGGGGTTAGGGTCCCTGCTCTGGGGGTTAGGGGCCTTGGTGTGGGGGTTAGGGGTCTTGTTTTGGGGGTTAGGGGCCCTGCTCTGGGGGTTAGGGGCCTTGGTGTGGGGGTTAGGGGTCTTGTT
The DNA here is from genome assembly GCF_949987685.1 of Ammodytes marinus. Lineage (NCBI taxonomy): Eukaryota > Metazoa > Chordata > Actinopteri > Uranoscopiformes > Ammodytidae > Ammodytes > Ammodytes marinus. Next base: position 26,920,501 of record NC_137223.1, on the reverse strand, counting down.
TTGGGGGTTAGGGGCCCTGCTCTGGGGGTTAGGGGTCTTGGTTTGGGGGTTAGGGGCCTTGGTGTGGGGGTTAGGGGTCTTGGAGTCGAGGTGAGTGTCCAGCAGTGTGGGGGCTTGTCTGGGCCGTCCCCCCACCGCCTGCCCCCCGCCTCCGGCCCTGGGTTTGAGGGGAGAGGCACCGCTGCTCTCCTCTGAGATGGTGCCCAGATCTGAGCTCCTGTTAGGGGTCTGTGTGTCAGAGATAGAAGGCAGAATGGTTTGTTAGGAAGGAATACAACCACATTAGTTTTGACTCTCAAGTGAAGCATTCACTACATTTTTTAACATACATACTAGGGTTGTCAAACTATTTTTTTCTTATAATAAATAATAAATGAATAAAATAACATTTAAAAAAAGTAATGAAATGAAAAAGAATAAATAAAAAAATATCAAATAAATTAAATTAAAAAAATACAATGAATCAAAAATACATGAAATAAACAAAATAAAATAAATTAAATACATAAAATAAATGAATAAAATGGATAAATAAAAAATGCAATAAATAAATAGATTCATTACATCGATAGCTCTGGCGTTCCTCAGAGCCTCTCTGGACCTCACTGCGCCGGTCCTCTGCGGTGTGGTCGTGACGTCTCTCTCCATCTTCTGCCAGATCTGGATCATCTCAGAAGAAGGTCTGAAGAACTCTTCATCTGGAGCATCCTGACACGTGGACGGGACATCTGGCTTGTCTCCTGTTTGTTCTAAAAGCAACAGAAGAACATAATCATGGTTAGAAAATGGCTCATGCGTTGGCTTTCAGTCCAGAGAGAAAACTGTTGAAACTGTAGTTTAAACCCCAAAAAAAACACATCATGGAAGAGTCCATTTAAACTGTGAAACTTTCATATATTCGAGAAACGTGGACAGAACATGTGGAGTTTCTCCTGTTTGTTATGTAAGCAACAGAGAAACATGGTTACAAAATATGGCGTCCGAACAGAACAATATCACAATAACTAAAGCCTTTAGAGAACAACTTTCAATGTGCCATGTGTACAGAAATGTATATATATATATATAAAGTATATTTATTCTAGATTCATTTACCTCATGTAATGCATCTATAATATATTAAAGTTTCTCTTTTTGAATCAAATTCCAGAAAAAAATTAACTTTTTATTTAAGTTAATATTTTTTTTTAGATGTACCTGTAAGTGTACCCAGCGTTGCATGGACAAATACAACTATTCAATAACAATCATTTTAAATGTGTGGGTGTGTACTTGTGTGTGTATGTGTGTCTGTCTGTCTGTGTGTTTGTGTGTGTACGTGTGTGTGTCTGTGTGTGGTGTGAAAAAAACATGACTTTTCTCTCCTTCCTAAGTGTAGGCTAGCCTTGTTTATTTCCGCACCTTCTAGATCTTTGCTTGTTGTTTGGCTGGACTCCAAAAACACCATAGGTTCTGTGAGGAGCATGTCTCCCTGGGGTTCCACACTGGAGATGGATGGATCAGTGTCTGCGGTTTCCCCCCCGCCTGTGTGCTGGTCGTTTGGGATGCTGTTGAACCGAGAGACGGAGCTTCTGACCAGCCCTGTGGGGATGTACGTCAGGCTTTCTCTCCGCTGCAGCCTGAAGGACACATCCTCACTCTCCGCCGTCTCGTAGTAGCTCCTGATTTTTCCGATGAGTATCTGGTCGTGTTTGGAGAGGGTCGAATCTCGTCTTTTCCAACGAGTGATTCCCTGTTCACCGTCAAACAAACTGTCTTCATCGTGCGGGGACTGAGAGGCTAAATCTGTGTCGGCTGGGTGACCTGAGCCCACGCTACTCAGCCGCGAAGCTCGGTCGGACATGCTAGGGCTTAGCATGCTCCCGGTCCGACTAGGGGGGCGCCACGGAGTAGCAGAGTCCGGAGAAAGTGCCTCGTTGCGGGCCACACTACGCGGCGAGACACAGCCCCCCGTGGAGGTAGCGTCTTGGCGGGCTAGGCGTAGCGGTGAAGCACACCCAGGGGACAGTGCCTCGCCGTGGGCTAGATTTCGAGGGGAGTGAGGGTCTTCTCTGGAGCTGCTCCCGCGGCGGATGCTGAAGTGCTGGGCGATGGCGCTGGCTTTGTCCAGCACAGACGAAGGCAGGATACTGCTGCTGCTGCTGCTGTGTCTGGAGCCTACAGTCAAGACCAAGATCACATTTAGTGACAACACATTTAAACAGGTGAAATTTGACATTTTAAGCATTTTTAATAGCTGTAATTAAGTAGTTTAAGTTTTAACACACTCCCTTTACTTCTTCCTACTCCTTTAATGGAATATATGTTGTAATGTGCTTTTTAATATTATTTTTTATTATTATTTGTGAACTTATTTGAATTGTTTTATTTTTCTCTGTGCTTCTCGTTTTGTTTTTGTATTTGTGATATGTCTGAAATAAATGTATTCAATTAAATTATTAAATTCACTTCTCAGGCATTCTAACGGATTGTATAAGCAAACTGATAACTGTAGCGCTAGATTTTAAACAATAGTTTCAAGGAACAATGTCACATAATGTTAGACGTTTTTATGAACTTGTTTTAAACACACAAGCGAAAATGTGTAAATTCAAAACGGACAGACTGTTAAGTAAAGTTAGGGGCTCACACACACACACAGAGAGACAGACAGACAGACAGACAGACAGACAGACAGACAGACAGACAGACAGACACACACAGAGACAGACAGACAGAGAGACAGACAGAGAGAGAGACAGAGAAAGAGAGACACACACAGACAGAGAGAGAGACAGAGAAAGAGAGACACACACAGACAGAGAAAGAGAGACAGAGAGAGGCACAGACAGACAGGCACAGAGAGAGACAGACAGACAGACAGAGGCACAGACAGGCACAGAGAGAGAGACAGACAGACAAACAGAGAGACACACACACAGATAGACAGACAGTGAGAAATGAGAGAAAACATGTGGAAGTATCACGTGAACAGAACAGAACAATAGGAAATATCACAATCAAATATTTATTTACCTGTTTGAGCGTCCTCTGATTGGTCCTTCTCCTCCTCTTCTTCCTCGGAGGATTCGCCGCTGCTGGGGGGTCTGGAGCCAACACACACACACACACACACACACACACACACACACACACACACACACACACACACACACACACACACACACACACACACACACACACACACACACACACACACACACACACACACACACACACACACACACACACACACACACACACACACACACACACACACACACACACACACACACGATCTTTACATGTCTTTTATAATTTGTACATGAACATGAACAATAACAGCAGCACAAGAGAGCAACACCTGAGACCTCAATACACAGAGACACATTGCAGATAGACAGACAGACAGACAGACAGACAGACAGACGGACGGACGGACAGACAGACAGACAGATAGACGTTTAACAGACAGACAGACAGACAGACAGACAGACAGACAGACAGACAGACAGACAGACAGACAGACAGACAGACAGACAGGCAGACAGACGGACAGACGGACAGACGGACAGACAGACAGAGACACACAGCAGATAGACGTTTAAGATGAGAGAGAAGGTGCAGAACCTTGAGTCTGAATCATCAGGTGTGGTGCAGGGCGGCAGCTCAGCCTGTCTGTCTGACCTGTGAGGAGACACACAGAGATACTGGGAGTTATATGTGTGTGTGTGTGTGTGTGTGTGTGTGTGTACTCGTCGACAGGGATAACAGTGGACTTGAATGTCGTATCACCCACACCAACAGTGGACCACATATGTAACAGGGGACATTTTTCAGGTCCCCTCTTGGACATGATTTATATCATGTTAAAAAGAGGGAACTAACTATCAGGAGACATTTAGGGACACTTGGACATGTGGCGGGGAGATGGGCGATTGAACCACCGAACCTGAAACCCAGTGGACGACCACCCTACACACTTCACCACTGTGAAACCGAAGTATTTTAGCTAAATTGCAATTGATCATACCGTCAGAGTATCATACTGGACCATGCCTAGTGTGTGTGTGTGTGTGTGTGTGTGTGTGTGTGTGTGTGTGTGTGTGTGTGTGTGTGTGTGTGTGTGTGTGTGTGTGTGTGTGTGTCCTACCTGGGAGGTTCTTCTGGTGGGGGTTTTTCTGTTGGTTCAGAGATCTTCTCTTGTGGAAGGTGATCAGTGGAGGGCTAGAGAAGGAAATGTTAGTTATAGGCTACAGGTGTGTGTGTGTGTGTGTGTGTGTGTGTGTGTGTGTGTGTGTGTGTGTGTGTGTGTGTGTGTGTGTGTGTGTGTGTGTGAGTCTATACAGGTGCATCTTAAAATATAAGAATATCAGGGAAAGATCCATTCAAAAAGTGAAACTTTTATACTGTATATTCTAGATTCATTACAGAAAGTGAAATATGTCAGGCCACACACACACACACACACACACACACACACACACACACACACACACACACACACACACACACACACACACACACACACACACACACACACACACACACACACACACACACACACACACACACACACACACACACACACACACACACACACACACAGCTCTTCCTTTGTTTTAATTTTGATGATTATAGTTTACAGCTTATGAAATAAAAAATCCAGTATCTCAAACTATTAGAACATTAAACCAATCAAAGAAAATCGTCGTGACACCTCTACATCTAACTAAAAAATAACTTTTCTAGGTCCTGAGTTATTTAATGTGTCTGGCTTCCTGTCTGTCTGCCTGCCTGCCTGCCTGCCTGTCTGTCTGTCTGTCTGTCTGTCTGTCTGTCTGTCTGTCTGTCTGTCTGTCTGCCTGTCTGCCTGCCTGCCTGTCTGTCTGCCTGTCTGTCTGTCTGTCTGCCTGTCTCTCAGATTCAGGTGAGGTATTTACCTGTTCACACGTCGGTCCAGTTCCAACCGGTTTGTCTTCTGCAGGAACTTGTCCTTGTACTTTGTTGGAGTCTCCGTCTGCCTCCTTCAACAAAACATCAAAACATCAAAACTCAAATTCAATATTTCATCCTTAACAGCGTATCAAGGCCATTTGATGGACAGGGGGTTTCAGGTCGAAAAACAGGCAGAATTTGTGATATTTCAGTTACATATTTACTAGAAAAAAATCATAATTTATGACTTTATTATCTCATAAAGAATATCAAGATTTTTTTATTCTGTGAATTTTCGACGTTAATTTTTGATTTAGATTATTTTAGTTTTGTTTTAACACTAACAATGGCCGTGATACGCCGTCATATTAATACCAACATTAGAAATAAAAAAAAAATTATATTCTGTGAATTCATGTTATTTTGTTAAAGGTCACTTCACCCAAAACCACAAAAAAAGTAAAAGGTTGTAAAAATGAAAAACAAAGATCAGTCTTGACTTTATCCAACCTCCTCATTACAACATAGTTATGAAGATAATAATAATAATAATAATAATAATAATAATAATAATAATAATAATAATAATAATAATAATAATAATAATAATAATAATAATAATAATAATAATAATATCATAATAATAATATCATAATAATATAATATTACATTTCAACTTAATCTGTAATGGAAAAAAGCCAGTACATTCTTCACACTACAATGAATCTTCTATAAAGCAATATATATAATAGAATATGAGGCGATAGTTTTTTGGTGATCTGTGAATTGACCCTTTTTTACACACAGAAGGAATAATAATAAATATTTTCACACGCAAATAAAAAAGCAGAATTATTTATTATGGAAAAGTAGTGTTGTACAGAAACTCAAAACATAAACTTAAAGGTGCTCTGAGGAACTTTCAGTGTGTGTTAATTCTAGCGCCCCCCTTTGGACAAAAGTGGTAGTGTTTTTACCACGCCAGCTGTTGTTCCTGGGTGAGCGTATACCCATGACAAAGGCATTAAGAAAAACTATATAACAATAGCATTCTTTGCACTGATGGTCTCGTTTGCTGTTACATGTAATTTATGATCATCAGAGGAAAAATTAGACTGTTTCAGAAATATCTAAAAGTTCCTCCTTTGCACTGCACACACACACAAACACACACACACACAGCGGGCTGAGGATAGCCTCACACACACACAGAGCGGGCTGAGGATAGCCTCACCGTCACCAAGGAAACACCAGCTGACAGCAGAGCCGTAATGGCCGCCAGTACGGACGCGGTAAAGTCGTCTAACTCAGAGAAGAAGAGATCTGATTCACTGTCCCCCTCACACTCCTACTGACAGAGAGAGAGAGATAGATAGATAGATAGACAGACAGACAGACAGACAGACAGACAGACAGACAGACAGACAGACAGACAGACAGACAGACAGACAGATAGATAGATAGATAGATGGACAGACAGACAGACAGACAGACAGACAGACAGACAGACAGATACACAGATACACAGATAGATAGATAGATAGATGGATAGACAGACAGACAGACAGATAGATAGATAGATGGACAGACAGACAGACAGACAGACAGACAGACAGACAGACAGACAGACAGACAGACAGACAGACAGACAGACAGACAGACAGACAGACAGGTTTAATATCAAACTGAGTCCGTTACCTTGATGACGTCTGTGGGATCTAACGGAGAAGAATTGTTGTTCTTTTGATTCTCTGTGCTCGGCTCTGAAAAACAAACAAACAATTATTATTATTTTTTTTAAAGATTATTTTTTGTCATTTTCAAGCTTTTATTAGACAGTACAGAGTTGAAATGGGGAGACAGAGAGAGAGAGAGAGAGAGAGAGAGAGAGCTTTATTAGACAGTAGAGAGT